>NC_074667.1:59645894-59908394 GCF_029448725.1 Salvelinus fontinalis
AAGGTACGATCACGAATATCCTACCAACGGGACATCAAAAACTGTAATATCCTATGTTTCACGAAATCGTGGCTGAATGACAACATGGATATTCAGCTAGCGGGATACACGCTGCACCGGCAGGATAGAACAGCACTCTCCGGTAAGACGAGGGGGGGCAGTCTGTGCATATTTGTATACAACAGCTGGTGCACGAAATCTAAGGAAGTCTCTAGATTTTGCTCGCCTGAAGTAGAGTATTTTGTGATAAATTGCAGGCCACACTACGTGCCTAGAGAGTTTTCAGCTATACTTTTCGTGGCTGTTTATTTCCCACCACAAACAGATGCTGGCACTAAGACCACACTCAGTCAGCTGTATAAGGAAATAAGCAAAAAGGAAACCACTCACCCAGAGGCGGCGCTCCTAGTGGCCGGAGACTTTAATGCAGGGAAACTTAAATCAGTTCTACCAAATTTCTATCAACAGGTTAAATGTGCAACCAGAGGGAAAAACTTCTAGATCACCTGTACTCCACACACAGAGAAGCGCACAAAGCTCTCCCTCCATTTGGTAAATCCGACCACAACTCTATTTCCTGATTCCTGCTTACAAGCAAAAATTAAAGCAGGAAGCACCAGTGACTTGGTCTATAAAAAAGTGGTCAGATGAAGCAGATGCTAAGCTACAGGACTGTTTTGCTAGCACAGACTGGAATATGTTCCGGGATTCTTCCGATGGCATTGAGGAGTTTACCACATCAGTCACTGGCTTTATCAATAAGTGCATCGAGGACGTCGTCCCCACAGTGACTGTACGTACATACCCCAACCAGAAGCCATGGATTACAGGCAACATTCGCACTGAGCTAAAGGGTAGAGCTGCCGCTTTCAAGGTGCGGGACTCTAATCTGGAAACTTATAAGAAATCCTGCTATGCCCTGCGATGAACCATCAAACAGGCAAAGCGTCAATAGAGGGCTAAGATTTAATCATACTACACCGGCTCCGACGCTCGTCTTATGTGGCAGGGCTTGCAAACTATTACAGACTACAAAGGGAAGCACAGCCGTAAGCTGCCCAGTGACACGAGCCTATCAGACGAGCTAAATCACTTCTATGCTCACTTCGAGGCAAGCAACACTGAGGCATGCAACACTGAGGCATGCATGAGAGCATCAGCTGTTCCGGATGACTGTGTGATCACGCCCTCCGTAGCCGACGTGAGTAAGACCTTTAAACAGGTCAACATACACAAGGCTGCGGGACCAGACTAGAATGGTCCAAACACACCAAGACAGTCGTGAAGACGGCACGACAAAGCCTATTCCCCCTCAGGAAACTAAAAAGATTTGGCATGGGATTTGGCAAAACTTCACTAGCCGGACCACAAATAATCAGACAGGTATACTAGCCGGACCACAAATAATCAGACAGGTATACTAGCCGGACCACAAATAATCAGACAGGTATACTAGCCAGACCACAAATAATCAGACAGGTATACTAGCCAGACCACAAATAATCAGACAGGTATACTAGCCGGACCACAAATAATCAGACAGGTATACTAGCCGGACCACAAATAATCAGACAGGTATACTAGCCAGACCACAAATAATCAGACAGGTATACCAGCCGGACCACAAATAATCAGACAGGTATACTAGCCAGACCACAAATAATCAGACAGGTACACTAGCCAGACCACAAATAATCAGACAGTTATACTAGCCGGACCACAAATAATCAGACAGGTATACTAGCCAGACCACAACTAATCAGACAGGTATACTAGCCAGACCACAAATAATCAGACAGGTATACTAGCCGGACCACAAATAATCAGACAGGTATACTAGCCAGACCACAAATAATCAGACAGGTATACTAGCCAGACCACAAATAATCAGACAGGTATACCAGCCGGACCACAAATAATCAGACAGGTATACTAGCCGGACCACAAATAATCAGACAGGTATACTAGCCAGACCACAAATAATCAGACAGGTATACCAGCCAGACCACAAATAATCAGACAGGTATACTAGCCGGATCACAAATAATCAGACAGGTATACTAGCCGGACCACAAATAATCAGATAGGTATACTAGCCGGACCACAAATAATCAGACAGGTATACTAGCCGGACCACAAATAATCAGACAGGTATACTAGCCAGACCACAAATAATCAGACAGGTATACCAGCCGGACCACAAATAATCAGACAGGTATACTAGCCGGACCACAAATAATCAGACAGGTATACCAGCCAGACCACAAATAATCAAACAGGTATACCAGCCGGACCACAAATAATCAGACAGGTATACTAGCCGGATCACAAATAATCAGACAGGTATACTAGCCGGACCACAAATAATCAGATAGGTATACTAGCCGGACCACAAATAATCAGACAGGTATACTAGCCGGACCACAAATAATCAGACAGGTATACTAGCCAGACCACAAATAATCAGACAGGTACACTAGCCAGACCACAAATAATCAGACAGTTATACTAGCCGGACCACAAATAATCAGACAGGTATACTAGCCAGACCACAACTAATCAGACAGGTATACTAGCCAGACCACAAATAATCAGACAGGTATACTAGCCGGACCACAAATAATCAGACAGGTATACTAGCCAGACCACAAATAATCAGACAGGTATACTAGCCAGACCACAAATAATCAGACAGGTATACCAGCCGGACCACAAATAATCAGACAGGTATACTAGCCGGACCACAAATAATCAGACAGGTATACTAGCCAGACCACAAATAATCAGACAGGTATACCAGCCGGACCACAAATAATCAGACAGGTATACTAGCCGGATCACAAATAATCAGACAGGTATACTAGCCGGACCACAAATAATCAGATAGGTATACTAGCCGGACCACAAATAATCAGACAGGTATACTAGCCGGACCACAAATAATCAGACAGGTATACTAGCCAGACCACAAATAATCAGACAGGTACACTAGCCAGACCACAAATAATCAGACAGTTATACTAGCCGGACCACAAATAATCAGACAGGTATACTAGCCAGACCACAACTAATCAGACAGGTATACTAGCCAGACCACAAATAATCAGACAGGTATACTAGCCGGACCACAAATAATCAGACAGGTATACTAGCCAGACCACAACTAATCAGACAGGTATACTAGCCGGACCACAAATAATCAGACAGGTATACTAGCCAGACCACAACTAATCAGACAGGTATACTAGCCAGACCACAAATAATCAGACAGGTATACTAGCCGGACCACAAATAATCAGACAGGTATACTAGCCAGACCACAAAAAATCAGGAGATGGGCCGACAAATGGTTTGACACACCTGTGTTACAGAATTACAGCTGCACACTCACTAGACTCTACCCACGCACACATACTACACTGACACTCCAACACACACACACACACACACACACACACACACACACACACACACACACACACACACACACACACACACACACACACACACACACACACACACACACACTTCAAATACGCTGCTGCTACTCTGTTTATTATCTATCCTGATTGCCTAGTCACTTTTACCCCTACCTACATGTACATATTACCTCAACCAGCTCAACTACCTCGTACCCCTGCACATTGACTCAGTACTGGTACCCCTGCACATTGACTCAGTACTGGTACCCCTGCACATTGACTCAGTACTGGTACCCATGCACATTGACTCAGTACTGGTACCCCTGCACATTGACTCAGTACTGGTACCCATGCACATTGACTCAGTACTGGTACCCCTGCACATTGACTCAGTACTGGTACCCTTGCACATTGACTCAGTACTGGTACCCCTGCACATTGACTCAGTACTGGTACCCATGCACATTGACTCAGTACTGGTACCCCTGCACATTGACTCAGTACTGGTACCCCTGCACATTGACTCAGTACTGGTACCCCTGCACATTGACTCAGTACTGGTACCCCTGCACATTGACTCAGTACTGAAACCCCTTGGATATCGCCTCACTGTTGTTTTTATTGTGTTACTATTTCCTTTATATTTAGCAAATATTTCGTTGACTTTTTAAACTCTGCATGGTTGGGAATGAGTTCGTAAGTCAGCATTTCACTGTAAAGTCTTCACTCGTTGTATTCGGCGCATGTGACCAATAAAATCAGATTTGAATCTATTTTACAAGAGACAGACAGATACAGTAGGTCTCTATATAGCGTGTTAATCATTTGAACGTGTACTGCCACCTAGTGGATAAAATAGGTTACAACAGCTAAACCGACATGAATAGGCCTACTACTCTGACCTCAAATCAAATCAAATGTGCCGTATACAACTGGTGTAAACTTTACCGTGAAATACTTGCTTACAAGCCTTTCCCAACTATGCATATTAAAAACATTTTAAAATAAAATTATAATAGAATAGCAACACAAGACGAATAAAATACACAAGAATGGAGCGATATACAGAGAGCACCAATACCTCCCTCCCTGGCTCCTCCCTTCTCTCACGTGGTGGACCAATTAAAACACCTGATGTGCTTCATCTAAGCGGGTAAGGAAGTCAGTTTTATTTGATTTATTCAACTTTTAATGAACCAGGGAGACACTGAGACCTAGGTCTCATTCACAAGCCTGGGTACAACAGTCACATCAGCACACACACAGTTATATACACAATATACACAAACAATATACACAATATACACAAACAATATACACATTAGCCATTATGATCACATAAAACAAACCCATTCATCACTATAAAAATCCTTAACCAATTTCCTAAATTGACCCAGAGACACCAAATGATCCAAACGATGTCCTGAAATTCTACATTTCAACAGAGATGTTAAGTATGTTGGCAGCTTGTGGAGTAGGGCTTGATAAACAAAAAGACAGTAATGAAGTGATCTAGGTGTCTTTAAAAGGGGTCCCAGACAACTTGGTAAACGATGCAGTGATGAGTATTAAAGCTGTCAGATGTAATAAATGAAGGGCGCTGTGATAAAGACAATCAGGGGATTTTAGAGTAGAATCAGTTGTACTTCAGGAGATGGTATCACCATAGTCAAGAACAGGTAGAAAAGTTGATTCTACAATTAGCTTCCTGCTAGCCAGTGAAAAACAAGCTCTGTTTCCATATAGGAAACCCACTTTACACTGTTAAAATCACATCACGTTTAATCATGTAGTTTGCTAATAAAACAAAACTGTCCATAGCCTGCATGTGCTTTCTCACATGCTCACCAATTTCACTTGTTTTATTTGTTGTTGTTGTTTATATAGCACAGTCCTAGCCAACCTCAAACCAGCTATTTGCCCTCATGTCTAAGGGGTATTTTTCACCCATTAGTTTGACTGATATGATCTAGGTGTGGATCAGCACATTAGACAGGTCATCATTGTTATCATATTCCAGCCATGACTGGCTACAGCTTACATTTGTTTAGATATAAACACTACTTTGGATTAGGATCCATAGGCATAGGCTCCATAGGGTTCAAACCGGCTCCTTAAGTTACCATAGACTCTATAGGGTCCAAACTGGCTCCTTAAGTTACCATAGACTCTATAGGGTCCAAACTGTCTCCTTAAATTACCATAGGGTCCAAACTGTCTCCTTAAATTACCATAGGGTCCAAACTGTCTCCTTAAATTACCAAAGACTCCATAGGGTCCAAACCAGCTCCTTAAATTACCATAGACTCCAGAGTCCAAACTGTCTCCTTAAGTTACCATAGACTCCATAAGGTCCAAACTGTCTCCTTAAGTTACCATAGACTCCATAGGGTCCAAACTGTCTTCTTAAGTTACCATAGACTCTATAGGGTACAAACTGTCTCCTTAAGTTACCATAGACTCCATAGGGTCCAAACTGCCTCCTTAAGTTACCATAGACTCTATAGGGTCCAAACTGTCTCCTCAAATTACCATAGACTCTATAGGGTCCAAACTGTCTCCTTAAGTTACCATAGACTCCATAGGGTCCAAACTGCCTCCTTAAGTTACCATAGACTCCATAGGGTCCAAACTGTCTCCTTAAATTACCATAGACTCCATAGGGTCCAAACTGTCTCCTTAAGTTACCATAGACTCCATAGGGTCCAAACTGCCTACTTAAGTTACCATAGACTCTATAGGGTCCAAACTGCCTACTTAAGTTACCATAGACTCTATAGGGTCCAAACTGTCTCCTTAAGTTACCATAGACTCTATAGGGTCCAAACCAGCTCCTTAAATTACCATAGACTCTATAGGGTCCAAACTGTCTCCTTAAGTTACCATAGACTCCATAGGGTCCAAACTGTCTCCTTAAGTTACCATAGACTCTATAGGGTCCAAACTGTCTCCTTAAGTTACCATAGACTCCATAGGGTCCAAACTGTCTCCTTAAGTTACCATAGACTCTATAGGGTCCAAACTGTCTCCTTAAGTTATCAGAGCTTTTAACTTAAGATCCCTTCCCGTGTCTTACTTCAACAGAGTGCGTTCAAGATAAGTCTTACTTCAACATAATGTACTCAAGATATCAACTGAAAAGTACAATTCCTGTGATTAGGAGTCGGGTCGTAGAATGTGTCTGACTCTGACCAGCTCCCTCCTCAGTAATACCATCGATGCGTCCTCCGCTCTCAATACTTTCCAATCTGCTTCAACTCCTAGAGACCTCCCATCCTGACTTTCTGACATTTTAATTGTCCTTGTTTACTTGTATGGGAGGTGTACTGTAATTCAGCTTTTCAGCTGCCAAGTAGAGCCTACATGTAACAATAATAATTAACCAGTACTGTTACTACTAATTTGACCCACCTCATCCACTAGGTGGTGGTTTTGACTGAATCCAATAGAGGTAACACTGAAGATACGTTTAACTGTTTCCTCTTTTATCTGTGGTAAGTGTCTCGCTGTTATTCTAATATTCATGTATCCACTCTCAAATACCCAGATATTATATGGTCATTCACTTCTAATGGTTTTCTAATTATTGCTAAATATTGTCAGATAAAAATGCACATGAAGATTTTGTAACCTTTCAGTCAGGTAAGTCATTGAGAAAGTGAGGCCTGTTTCAAAACTTCATTTTTAAGCTTTATTAGTAAACTCAACACTCCCAGGTATTACAAAAGTTATATGTATAAGCAATGGTGGAAAAAGTACTTAATTCTCATATTTGAGTAAAAGTTGAAATATCTTAATAGAAAATGATTCAAGTAAAAGTGACAGTCACCCAGTAAAATACTACTTGAGTAAAAGTCTAAAAGTATTTGGTTTTAAATATACTTCAGTATCAAAAGTAAATGTAATTGATCAAATATACTTAAGTATCAAAAGTAAAAGTATAAATAATTTCAAATTCCTTATATTAAGCAAACCAGGCGGCACCATTTCCTTGTAAACTCAGTCATCGTTTACAAACGAATCCTGTGTGTTTAGTGAGTCCGCCAGATCAGAAGCAGAGGATGACCAGGGATGTTCTCTTGATAAGTGTGTGAATTTATCCATTTTCCTATCCTGCTAAGCATTCAAAATGTAACAAGTATTTTTGGTTGTCAGGTTAAATGTATGGAGTAGAAAGTACATTATTTTCTTTAAGAATATAGTGAAGTAAAAGTAGTCAAAAATATAAATAGTAAAGTACAGACACACCAAAAACCTACTTAAGTAGTACTTTAAAGTATTTTTACTTAAGTACTTTACACCACTGGGTGTAAAGTCAGATAGCTCAAGTTTAAAGGAAAAAACAAGTGAAACGGAATTGTGTCATTTTGACCAAAAGGCATCCATCCTATACAGAGGCTGCTCTCCAAATGGTTACAAATGGCACCCTATTCCCTATGTAGTGCACTACTTTAGACCAGGGCACATATGGCTCTGTTCAAAACTAGTGCACTATATAGGTGATAGGGTGCCATATTGGCCCCAGCCAAAAGTAGTGCACTACATAGGGAATACGGTGCCATTTGTGACACACCCAGAGTGTTGCTGCAGTAAAGGATTTTGTTGGTACTGTAACAACAATGTAAAAAGCCTCAGTGATACACAGAAACACACGTACACAGATGTAGGATCTTAAATTGATCACTCTTTTGTTGCTGAGAATTTTCCTGCACCACAGGAAATGCAGATGAGCTTTGTGATGTACATAACTTCACTGAAAGCCCCGCCCTAAAACACAAGATTATATTAACAGTATTGTACTTTTCATGTAGCCTACTTTTGTCCAGCTAATAGCCTAACCACCGATCCAGCAATATTATGGACAAAACGTTTCAATCCTGTTACTACAGGATTATTTTGCTGTGACAATATAGGTCAAATTACAATCCTACATCTGTAGCCTACACACACACACATTATACACACACACATACCAATATGAAATTACAGCGGAGGCTAGCATTATATCAGAATGATAAGTAAAGCATGTTTACAGTAATAGCAAACACAACATTCTTAAAGTTGAAATCCGCACCAGGGGAAACAGCGCCACTGTTCAACCCAGCACGTTTGTTAATGTTATTGTTATTGGGTTTTTTAGCCAATGCTAACTAGCGTTAGCACAATGACAGGAAGTCTACAGGTACGGTAGCATTGCAGGCTAGTTTACACAGTTGTACAATAAGGTCGTTCAAGAGCATAAAAAGTGGTTCCAACTACTTGGTTTGTTCAAAACAATTCAAGACAATTTGTGAGAAACAAACTACTTCATAAAAATATATCTTGTATCCTATAGCATATATGTAGGAACTTGTTTTAAGGTGTTACTGTAACAATAATATCAACTCTTGATAGTCTTTAGAAAAGCAGCAGACACTCCTTACACATAAGATATAGACAACATCATCAAGAGATAGACACCATGCAGTGTCTATAGACACCCTGCAGTCAGAGACATAATAAGAATTAGGTAGCATCCTAAATGGAACCCTATATGGTACACTCATTTTGACCAGGACCGGGGATCCATATAGGGAATAGGGTGCCATTTGGGACTCATATTTACACTATGCAGAACTGTAATGTAGTCACTGAGAGATCACTGGGATGGGTGACTTGTTGGCACCAATTCCCTCCCTGTTGAACAAAATACACCACCGTTTGAGTTTTTACATTTGTGCATTTTGGCTGTTAACATTGATTGACTAAGAAGCAGTTATTAACATATTATTCATTTATATTGTTGGTCTTAAAGTGACAGCAGCACAATCATGGGGGATAGATACTGTAGAGGCAGAGAGTAACAGACTGAACAATAAACGATACTATCTGTCTGTAGAGATCGGCAGGTAGCCTAGAGGTTAGCGTATCTCACAGTATCCCTTGCCGAAAGCCGACAAGATGTGCCCATGAGCAAGGCACTTAACCCTAATTTGCTCCAGGGGTGCTGTACTACTATGGCTGACCCTGTAAAACAACACATTACTGCACCTATCCGGTGTATTTGACAATAAAACATCTTATACTCACCATCACCACCAGTGGTCTTCCTCCTGTTGTAGTAGAGGAGACCAGCTGCAGCGAAGACCAGCCCCAGCACCAGCCCAGACGCCCCGATGGCTATCTTAGTCCTCTCAGACCCTGGCAGAGACATGTCTGGGATGAAACGTAGTGAGATGTTATAGTTACAGTTGTTTGATGGCTATCTTAGTCCTCTCAGACCCTGGCAGAGACATGTCTGGGATGAAACGTAGTGAGATGTTATAGTTACAGTTGTTTGATGGCTATCTTAGTCCTCTCAGACCCTGCCAGAGACATGTCTGGGATGAAACGTAGTCAGATGTTATAGTTACAGTTGTTTGATGGCTATCTTACTCCTCTCAGACCATGGCAGAGACATGTCTGGGATGAAACGTAGTGAGATGAATGTAGTTATAGTTACAGTTGTTTGAAAAACAACACACATCATTAATAACCCAACTTATCAGAGCTCTTTGCTCCCTTATTTCAACCTTTCCTTACTTCATTGCTTCCTTACTTCCTTATTCCCTTCCCTAAACCATTTCCAGTAACACTCAGTTTGTTCCCTGACTTCCTTGTCCGCTTTTTCCTAGTTCCCTTGCTTCCTTGTCCCCTTACTTCCTTACCCCAGTGGAGGATCTTTGGTTCAGTGAAGCTGGCATGCTCCACCATGCAGGAGATCTTCTCTCCAGGTGTGGGAGTGTACTCCAGGTAGGAGTGGATCTGATAGTGCCAGTCGCCATTGGCTAGCTCCTCAGAGGAAGTCATGTTTGAGGTCACTTCCTGTCCATTCCTCAACCAGGTCACCCTGATCTGTTTGGGGTAGAACTTGTAGGCGCTGCACGTCAACATGGAGGGGTGTCTGTCACTGTGGGGCGTCATGGACCTCAGATGGACGGAGGGCTCAACTGAGAGGGAAAATAATAAAACAGTATTCTTTTGTTTTCTACTGCTTGGTGTTTTTCAATGGACAGGTATGTACATGTCCACTTAGGTTGTACATCTATATACGGGTCAGTTCCCTTTCTAGCTTGGGTGTCAATGTGTTCCACCTATAAGCTTTAGTAAGTGTACTTTTAGACGAAGTCAATTGAGATGCCTTGTGTTGTGTCAGACTGATACCCAAGCTAGTTCTCTTTCACTTCCTCAAAACAAACTCAGTAAGATTCCACAGTGGGATGGTATGAGTTAGATAACCTGTCTGTGCAGTTCTTTCTTTCTGGAAGTTCCCTGACTTGTCAAACCCAAACGTAATTCATGTAAAAATCAACTAAATGGTGTTTAAAAATAATATTGTAAAATTATGATGTGAAATCAATTTTTCCTGAAATATCTTATGCAAATGTATTTTATTTTCACCACCGTTCTCCATAGAACTGCTTACCATTGTTGTTTATTCCAGCTTCGTAGGCGAGGGCACCATAATGTTTGCAGAAGAAATGAAGTGGAGTTTGAAACGATGCCAGGACCACGGGATCTGCGTTTAATTGCTCAGCGTTATGTATCCCAAAGGGTGTGTAACCAGTAAATCTATTGAGAGTGCTGTTGTATTCCATGACCTTCACCATGTCTGAAATAGCTCTCCAGACGTACTCCACATCGTGTGGATCTTCCCCTCTGTAATAACAAAGGTCGAGGATGGTGATAAAGTGTCCATCTGGTGAGAAAAAACATGAATGCATGTAAACCTTTATACTGCCACATAATAGATATACGTTATTATACAATAATATGCAGTTCTCTTTTATTTGGCTATAAATAATTACTCTTAATATATTTTTACTATCTCTTTAAAGGGGCAATCTGCAGTTGCTACATCGATTTATTTAGACTTAAATTATATATACCCATTGATTCTTGGAGAATATAACCTATAAATGCCTCACGAGCTCCATTCAATGGTCGTACCCCATCAGAACCAAAAATATGAGCTTGTTTTACTACAATGTAAACTTTGTAAATGTAAACAAGCACTGTGCTCGTGGGTTGCATGTGCGAGTACCGGCTGACTGTACAGAGATTGTGACAGCCGGTTAAATGGCGTCCCTTGAGAGGGCAAGAACAAGATGTATTTAGGATACTCGTCCACCGCCTTGTCCCTGTCTCCGCGTAGCAGCACGTGTTCAAGCTGCTGCAGCTTGTAAAATCCAGCTTGATCAAACCTCTCTATGAATTGAGTATTCACTGTGTCCAAGGCGTTGTAGAATTGGGCTCTGTGCAAAGACTGGGCATCCGGATTTATATGGGCTGCAGCCTGACCGGTGTAACGCTTTGTAGGTTTGAGATATGAGGCATCTGAATAGGTTGTAGGTCCAACTTTGTTGCCATAGCAGTTGCGAACAAGACATCAAAGTGCTCCTCCGTTCGCTTGTCCTGCATGCTTGTTTTGACATGGTCCACAGCCTCCAACATGCCTGAAACGGTCTGTTTCCTAAGCTGCAGGGTGTTCAGGCACTCCAAGTCCCCCGTCAGGTCTTCAGACACTACAAGGCCGAACTTGCCAGATTGATTAAAGAAGCCCCCCAATTCATGCACCAGACCCATTGAATCTCTTACCAGTGGAGAGGCTACACAGGCAGCCTGCGTAACTAAGTTCACACAGTGTGGACCACAGTGACAATACATATCCAGTGGGTTGTTCTTTCCTTCAAATGGCTTGCACCCCCCTGCAATCGTCCAGCCATGTCTGCGGCACCGTCATAGGTTTGTCCTGGAAGTTGGGACAGAGGAAGGCCTGGACGCATCATCACATCACATGCCATCTTGGCTATATTTTGCCCTGTCGTTGATGACCCAGGAATTCTGGAGGCCGTCTCTGGAGGCTCCGGGCTGGAGGCCGTCTCTGGAGGCTCCGGGCTGGAGGCCGTCTCTGGAGGCTCCGGGCTGGGCGCAGGCACAGGACTCACCAGGCTGGGGAGACACACAGGAAGCCTCCTCCTTAGCCGAGGCACCGGATACACTGGGCCGTGGAGGCACACTGGAGGTCTCGAGCGCAGATCTGGCACCACCCGTTCTGGCTGGATGCCCACTTCCACCCGGCAAATGCGGGACGCTGGCACCGAGCACACCGGCCTGTGAATGCTCGGCCGAGACACAGTGCGCATCACCCCATAGCACGGGGCCTGACCAGTCACATGTTCGCCACGGTAAGCACGGGGAGTTGGCTCAGGTCTCCAACCTGACTCTGCCACACTCCCTGTGTGCCCCCCCCAACATTTTTTTTGTGGCTGCCTCTCGGGCTTGCTTGCCAGCCGTGTTCCAGTGTAATCCTTGGCCCCTTTCCTAGCTGCCTCCGCCTTCCTGGCTGCCTCCACCTGTTCCCATGGGAGGCGATCCCTTCCAGCCAGGATCTCCTCCCATGTGTAGGATCCCTTGCCGTCCAGGATGTCCTCCCATGTCCAGTCCTCTCTTCCACGCTGCTTGGTCCTTTGGTGGTGGGTAGTTCTGTCACGGCCGTCAAACAGAGGAGACCAAGGTGCAGCGTGGGATGCGTACATTCTTCTTTATTTAAAGAACGAACACTAAACAAACTAACAAAATAACTAACGAACCGTGAAGCTATACAAACATGAGTGCTGACAGGCAACTACACATAGACAACTACACCACAAATACAGGTGGGAAAAGGCAACCTAAGTATGGTTCTCAATCAGAGACAACGATAGACAGCTGCCTCTGATTGAGAACCATACCAGACCAAACACATAGAAATAGAAAACATAGGGGAAAAAAACATAGAATGCCCACCCCAACTCACGCCCTGACCAAACCAAAATAGAGACATAAAAAGCTCTCTACGGTCAGGGCGTGACACCACCAGATTCAAAATGGTGTTTTGCATTTGGGGACTGGTGAAATCAAAGTGACCTTTCAGCCAAGGGGTCAGCTCTGCATCGCCCTCTGCCTTGTTCAGCTCTGCATCGCCCTCTGCCTTGTACTTTAGACACTGGCTGAAATTCCCTCTCCTTATCAACGCCTCGAAAAGCCTGACCTTGCAGCGCCAAGAACTTCACACCCCCAACAATCTTCATAAGATTTCTCCTCGCGTGTTGCTGCTGTCTTTAAAGCTCACGTGAAAGTTGCACATGAACAGGCTTTGGCTCCTGAATCCGAGTCATCACAGCTCATTTGTGACACTGGCTGTCTTTATGCGCACTACATTTCTCCAGTGCCTTCTTCCAATTTTGAAAGCTAGTCTGGACAAAAGCTGAATCTGCTTTTGTCGCAAGCTTAGACTTTTGTGTTGCAAAGTATTTATCACAATAGAAACAGAGGACCCCCTTTAAGGAGGGGCTGTAATGGAGCCAAGGATGATCTTTAAACCCTTTCTCCTGAAAGTAGAGTGTCCTATTTGATAGGGTTTGTAACTCTGTGTTGTTGTTTGTGTCGCACTACTTTGCTTTATCTTGGCCAGGTCGCAGTTGTATATGAGAACTTGTTCTCAACTGGCCTACTTGATTAAATACAGGTGAAATAAAAAAATATATATATATATTTAAAATAAATAGTTTTCAACAGGAGAGATTTGTATAAACTTTACTGTCTGTCTCTCCGACATTTGCAACATTGTTTCAATATTCAAATTAGATCTCCAACTGTCCGATAGTAATGATCCTGTAGGGCTCGGGAGTAGGGACGAGAGAGAGGCAGGCAGCGTTTCTCAGCCAGTTGAAAACACGAATCAGCTGGCAACATTTTTATGGATATATACAACGAAATGTCAATTGAAAAAAAGTACAACGAAACGAAGTGCAGCTGGTTTTCAGTCTTTCCATCTTCAGTTCGAAGTTATTGTGTTAGCTGTGTTGTTGGCTAGCTCCTCTGAACATTTAGGAACGACTGGGTCGCGTCTATATATACAGAACACAAAGAACGAACGACTGGGTCGCGTCCATAGATACAGAACACAAAGAACGAACGACTGGGTCGCGTCCATAGATACAGAACACAAAGATAATGAAAGTATGTCGATCATTATTTGAATATGTTGGTAACCCGTTTTATATAAGTGATAATGCCATCGAAGCCTCGGGCATTATCCCTTAATTTGGGCACCACTATGGCGCGCCGATAAGAGGGCATTTTGAGAACATTCTTAACAATGGCATGACGCGACCGGGTGACGGAACAACAGATTATCCCTTTAAATCTGGTAGCAACAGAGTTGTTCATACTGCAACTAACTTCATCTAAACCAACAAGAACTTTCACATTTAAAGAGCAGGATTCATTGACAGTCTTTCAGCAGGGTAATTCATTGACAGTCTTTCAGCAATATAAATTATCCCAGAGTCTTATAAAAAAAAAAATGTTTTTGTTCAGATACTGTGCAAAATGGTATAGTTTACTAACTAATTCTAAAGATTTCTACTTACCAGTTGGAGTGAAGAATGAAAACATAACCACAAACAACAAATATGACTGCAAGAAAGCCATCATAATTATAGAATGTTGAAAGGACGGAACTATGACCTACTCATTGCAGTAGTTAAGAGAGCATGAGAGCCAATATTTTTTCAGAGAAGAGTTCTGTCATCTGTTTCTGGCTGGTATGAACTTTTCATTTATCAAGCTCTGCAGCTCTTGACTTCAAAAACGTTTTAAAACACGAATTTGATGTAAATGTGGAGTATATTGTTTAAGTCAATAGGTCTAAAAAATTAACTAAATCAAACATTTTATTTTGGGAGGGGGGAATATTAAGCGACCCCCCCCCCCCATTTAATACAATAACATCTGATCATTTGTGTTGACAATCAGTTTAGATTTTTTTTTAATTGAAAACATGCCGTTTGTTACAAAAGCATTCCCATAACTTGATTAGAAAAAGGTTTTCTCAATGTCCTCACTGTATCAAAATAATCTTGACTCAGAAATAATGATACCATAAGGATGATACACAACCATAAACAAATAATATCACTAACAAAAACATTTGAAATAGCCTTTATTCCACATCCACACATTACATGTATGAGGACTCGGATAATAATGTGTTGCAGCTTGCAAATGTTTTTTCTGATGAGTTAAACATGTTGATGCAGTAAGCAAGTTACTATACAGTGCATTCGGGAAGTATTTCAGACCCCTTGACTTTTTCCACATTTTGTTACATTACAGCCTTATTCTAAAATGGATTAAATAAATGTTTTTCCTCATCAATCGACACCAATCTACACGCAATACCCCATAATGACGAAGTGAAAACAGGTTTGTAGAATTATTTCAAATTCATTAAAAATAAAAAACAGAAATACCTTATTTACATTAGTATTCAGACCCTTTGTTATGAGACTCGAAATTGAGCTCAGGTGCATCCTGTTTCCATTGATCATCCTTGAGATGTTTCAACAACTTGATTGGAGTCCAGTTGGCCATCGAAGCCTCGGGCATTATCCCTTAATTTGGGCACCACTATGGCGCGCCGATAAGAGGGCATTTTGAGAACATTCTTAACAATGGCATGACGCGACCGGGTGACGGAACAACAGATTATCCCTTTAAATCTGGTAGCAACAGAGTTGTTCATACTGCAACTAACTTCATCTAAACCAACAAGAACTTTCACATTTAAAGAGCAGGGTAATTCATTGACAGTCTTTCAGCAATATAAATAATCTGTCTTATAAAAAAAAATGTAGTTTTTGTGCAGATACTGTGCAAAATGGTAAATTCAATTGATTGGACATGATTTGGTAGGTCCCACAGTTGACAGTGCATGTCAGAGCAAAAACCAAGCCATGAGGTCAAGGGAACTGTCTGTAAAGTTCCGAGACAGGATTGTGTCGAGGCACAGCTCTGGCGATGGGTACCAAAACATTGTGGCCTCCATCATTCCTAAATGGAAGAAGTTTGGAACCACCAAGACTCTTTCTATAGCTGGCAGCCTGGCCAAACTGAGCAATCGGGGGAGAAGGGCCTTGGTCAGGGAGGTGACCAATAACCCGATGGTCATTGACAGAGCTCCAGAGTTCCTCTGTGGAGATGGGAGAACCTTCCAGAAGGACAACTATCTCTGCAGCACTCCACCAATCAGGCCTTTATGGTAGCGTGGCCAGACGGAAGCCACTCCTCAGTAAAAGGCACATGACAGCCCGCTTGGAGTTTCGCAAAGGCACCTAAAGGAGACTCAGACCATGAGAAACAAGATTCTCTGGTCTGATGAAACCAAGATTGAGCTTTTTGTCCTCAGGATCTCAGACTGGGGCAAAGGTTCACCTTCCAACAGGACAACGACCCTAAGCACACAGCCAAGACAGTGGCTTCGGGACATGTCTCTAAATGTCCTTGAGTGGCCCAGCCAGAGCCCGGACTTGAACCCGATCAAACATCTCTGGAGAGACCTGAAAATAGCTCTGCAGCGACGCTCCCCATCCAACCTGACAGAGCTTGAGAGGATCTGCAGAGAAGAATGGGAGAAATTCCCAAATACAGGTGTGCCAAGCTTGTAGCGTCACACCCAAGAAGACTTGAGGCTGTAATCGCTGCCAACGGTGCTTCAACAAAGTACTGAGTAAAGGGTCTGAATACTTATGTAAATAAGAAAGACAAATCTTTCTTTAACCTGTCTCCTCCCCGTCATCTCCACTGGTTGAAGTGGATTAAACAAGAGACGTCAATAAGGGATCATAGCTTTCACCTGGATTCACCTGGTCAGTCTGTCATGGAAAGAGCAGGTGTTCATAATGTTTTCTTCACTGTGTATAGTAGAGCATAAATTATTTTAAATGAATAAATAAGACACAAAGTAGAATTTCAAACAGACATACAGTACCAGTCAAAATGTCACGATCGTCGTAACTTTGAAGAAGAGTGGACCAAGGCGCAGCGTGAGAGAAATACATACTTCTTTATTATTAAGAAGATGAAAACGAAACGAAAACTATACGACCAAAACAAAACAACAAACAGACGACCGTGAAGCTATTCAAACAAATAGTGCTGACACTAAACACTACACATAGACAATTACCCACAATAACCTAATGCCTATGGCTGCCTTAAATATGGCTCCCAATCAGAGACAACAATAAACAGCTGTCTCTGATTGAGAACCAAACCAGGCAACCATAGACTTTCCTAAAACTCTATACTGAACACAACCCCATACACTCAACAAAACCCCCTATACAATACAACCACCCAAGACGAGACAAATACATACAAACATCCCCCCTGTCACACCCTGACCTAACCAAAATATTACAGAAAACAAAGAATACTAAGGCCAGGGCGTGACACAAAAGGTTGGACAGTTTGGACCAGTCAAAAGTTTTCTACGTTGTAAAATAATAGTGAAGACATCAAAACTATGAAATAACACATATGGAATCATGTAGTAACCAAAAAAGTTTTTAACAAATGAAAATATATTTTATATTTGAGATTCTTCAAAGTAACCACCCTTTTCCTTGACAGGTTTGCACGCTCTTGGTATTCTCTCAACCAGCTTCTTGAGCTAGTCACCTATAATGCATTTCAATTAACAGATCTGCCTTGTTAAAAGTTAATTTGTGGAATTTCTTTCCTTAATGCGTTTGAGCCAATCACTTGTGTTGTGACAAGGTAGGGTTGGTATACAGAAGATAGCTCTATTTGGTAAAATACCAAGTCCATATTATGGCAAGAACAGCTCAAATAAGCAAAGAGAGACGACAGTCCATCATTACTTTAAGACATTAAGTTTAATGTCCATCATTACATTTAAGACATCGGCCATGCCGATTAATCTGTCGACCTCTAGTACGTACGGTCATGTCGGGGTAGGTTCCTTGTTCCTTGTCAATCATTGGCTTATTGGTGAAATCAGCAGTCAGACAATATCTTTAAGTAAATCAATCAAACCTTTATTAATGCAATTGCAGACAGAAGTTCACAATGGAAACACAGCATGTATGTTTCAGAGTAGGTTCCCACCTAAGGGCGCAGCTGATATTATACATGTGATCATATCCTAGTTGTATGATCACCTACGTCAATGTATGTGTGTATCAATAAGCTGAGGTTACCTTATAAGGCAACCTAGTACAGTAGCTTCTCTGAATTAATTAGCATTGTCCACTGTCACACAAGATCAAAATGTCAAAACCACACAGTGGTTACTTCTCTTTATTTAGTGTCGGTCTGACTCAGACCTAGCCTGCAAGCACACTCTTGCAACAGCCAGGGCTTAACCACAAAGACTAATATAGATAGCTTGTGCATGTATAGTGGCAGAGCTTTAGACACATAGCAACAGTATCTATTATAAGGCCTGCAGCAAAACATATGAATCTTAAGGTCCCTCCCTTAATAATGGGGAGGGTCTTTGGGACTACCCCCTACAGTCACCGTGGGGACGACGTCATCGATGCACTTATTGATGAAGCCAATGACTGATGTGGTGTACTCCTCATTGCCATCGGAGGAATCCCGGAACATATTCCAGTCTCCTGTAGCTTAGGATCTGTTTGCTCTGAGCAATTTTTTATTGGTCTAGTCACTGGTGCTTCCTGCTTTAATTTTTGCTTGTAAGCAGGAATCAGGAGGATAGAATTGTGGTCAGATTTGCCAAATGGAGGTCGAGGGAGAACTTTGTATGCGTCTCTGTGTGTGGAGTATAGGTGGTCCAGAGTTATTTTTCCTCTGGTTGCACATTTAGCATGCTGATAGGTATTTGGTCAAACAAATTTAAGTTTCCCTGCATTAAAGTCCCCGGTTACTAGGAGTGCCGCCTCTGGGTGAGCGTTTTCTTGTTTGCTTATGGTGGAATACAGCTCATTCAATGCTGTCTCAGTGCCAACCTCTGACTGTGGTGGTATGTAAACAGCTACAAAGAATACAGATGAAAACTCTCTCGGTAGGTAGTGTGGTCTACAGCTTATCATGAGATACTCTACCTCAGGCGAGCAATAGCTCGAGACTTCCTTAGATATCGTGCACCAACTGTTGCGTACAAAAATACATAGACCGCCGCCCCTTGTCTTACCAGACGCCACTGTTCTATCATGCCGGTACATCGTATAACCAGCCAGCTCTATGTTGTTGTCGTCGTTCAGCCACGACTCCGTGAAGCATAAGATGTTACAGTTTTTAATGTCCCGTTGGTAGTTTAATCTTCCGCGTAACTCGTCAATTTTATTGTCCAAAGATCGCACGTTTGCTGGCAGAATGGAGGGAAGTGGGGGTTTATTCGATCGCCTACGAATTCTCAGAAGGCAGCCGACCTTCTGCCCCTCTTTCTCCGCCTCCTCTTCACGCAGATCACGGGGATCGGGGCCTGTTCCCGAGGAAGCAGTGTATCCTTTGTGTCGACCTCGTCAGAGTCATGAAAGGAAAAATAGGATTCTGCTAATCTGTGGTGAGTAATCGCAGTCCTGATGTCTAGAAGTTATTTTCGGTCATAAGAGAAGGTAGAAAGAAAGAAAGAAAGAAAGAAGTGGGAAAAAGCATCAAAATATGGTTCAGTCTGTCAGGGGATGGAAATGGTGGTCTCGAGGAAAGAAGACAAAGAGAGGAGAGGTTGGACAATATGTAGACACTCTTGGTGGGGTTCTGATAACCAGAGGATAAAACATGTTTCACAAATATTTGTTCCAATACTACAGCATAAAGCCTACATTTGTAACTGGGGGGGGGGGGGGGGGGGGCTGGTGTTAGTTGCAGTTAAGATCAGCTGCGCAGGGGAATCTTGCTCATATTTTTATTTTATTTTTACCAAGTGATCAGATGATGATAATAGTGGTCAATTTTCATTACAACGATGTTGTCTTTAAGCCAGTCAAGCGTTTTTTTCACCATCAATGTTGCTGTCTTAGAGACTAGTTTATGTTACAATGTGGTCAGTGTTCTGATGTGGCCCTGTTAAAATGGCTTGTTGTCATCTGCAAGTCATGTTTCTATTTTGTCTTTACAAGACTCATTTGGGCAACAATCATTTGAGATGTGAGCTTGTTTTAAAACAATATGTGTAACAGTGTTAGCTGTGTTGCCACTGCAGAACATGAATGCTATGTATCAATGCACTTGTATGATTGAGTAAGCTAGCATGCATAAACTAGACTTTAGTTAGAGTACAGTGTACATTACTGTATTCTAATTTAATGTGCTTTATTGTGCTAACTGTACTATACAAATTAAAAGACCATTTCTGTATTTAGGAGCCTAATCATATATATGCAATGTTATAGAAGGGTGAAGACACTTTTAAAAACATCACTAGGTTTTGAGTAACTTACCCGCAGCAGCAGTTGTCTTCCTGAGATGGAAATAGTAACAAAGGCTACAAAAACACACCAATACGTACTTTTACAAGCTGCAAAGTTCTCGTTATCATGGTGCAGGTCTGTAGAAATTAACATTTTGTCATTTGAAACTTTATCTGCAATGATCTGTGGCGGTAAGTTTTGCAGTCTTGAGACAATATCTGACATGCACGTGCAAACTTCCATGTTTGCGCATGAACGTGAAAAAGTTTCAAATTTCACCATTTTTGTTTCTACAACATCTACAGGCCTGCACCACGATAACAAGATCTTTGCAGCTGTAAAATTACGTGTGTTTTTTTTACCCTAACCAGTCAAAAGTTTGGACACACCCACTCATTCAATGGTTTTTCTTTATTTTTACTATTTTCTACATTGTAGAATAATAGTAAAGACATCAAAACTATGAAATAACACATATGGAATCATGTAGTAACCAAAGTGTTAAACAAATAAAAAAATACTATATATTTTACATTCTTCAAAGTAGCCACCCTTTGTCTTTGGTTCCTACATGATTCCATATGTGTTATTTCATCGTTTTGATGTCTTCACTATTATTCTAGGCTACAGCATTAACGGTCGGGGAGTTGAAAAGGAGAAGCACATATTTCCCTACTCTTGACAAACTAGGCCTACAACATATGAGTGGCCTGCTATTGTACTTTTCTGGACTGTCGAGAATAGACACAAACGGATCTAAAACATGACAGGCTGATGGCCTATACAGTTATTTCGGCATGAAACATAACAGGACGTGTGAGCAGCTTACATCACTGCAGTTTACAGCCTATGGACAGTAATTGTGTATTGATTTGATAACAACAATACTATCCTCAATCCACTGTGTTGTTGTAGCCCAGGTATAAGAATGTTCTGGTCTAAAAACGTAGGCTTAACCAATATACCACAGGCCGCAGCCTGGATGAACGCACAGGATGAATGCACTACAGATCTGCAATTTCATAACCTGTTCATTTATTTTTCTTCCACTTTGACAGGTAAATATTTAGCCTATAGCCCTAATATCTAGCCAATATTTAGCTTCCTACTTCGGCACACATCACTGGCCTCTCTTCCAGCTGTTCCCATGTTCAACAGACTAAAGGCTGTGCAAGCCTCTACGCAATAGGCCATTCCTCTTCTCCTGAAATTCCAGGAAAAGCTATAGGCTACAAAATCTATAGGACATGTATTTTTATAGTAGGTCTAATAGCCTATTCGTGTGATCACTTTTGGCATGTTAGGATAAGATTGCTGCTCTGATGCATTGTAAATAGTTGCACAGGACAGACAGAGATGAGCACATTGAAAAAGAATAACCAAAGGAATTGACAAGCATTATGACAAGCATTATGGAAATCACTTCAAACCACTTGAGGAATGAGGCAATGACATTTTGTAAAGATGCGCAGGCTAAACTGAGTTTTTTGTTGAATTGCTACATTTAAATACAAGTTACTATATTATTTTTCATTTTACCTACATGTACAGTGCCTTCGGGAAGTGTTCAGACCCCTGACTTTCCCCACATTTTGTTAGGTTACAGCCTTATTCTAAAATTGATTAGATCGTTATTTTTGTTCTCATCAATCTACACCCCATAATGCAGGTTTTCAGAAATGTTTGCAAATGTATAAAATAAAATAAATATCACATTTACATAAGTAATCAGACCCTTTACTCACTACTTTGTTTAATCACCGTTGGCAGCGAATACAGACTCAAGTCTTCTTGGGTATGATGCTACAAGTTTGGCACACCTGTATTTGGGGAGATTTTCCCCATTCTTCTCTGCAGATCCTCTCAAGCTCTGTCAAGTTGGATGGGGAGCGTTGCTGCACAGCTATTTTCAGGTCTCTCCAGAGATGTTCGATCGGGTTCAAGTCCGGGCTCATATAGAGATTATACTGTGTATTATCACCCAGAGATTATACTGTTTATTATCACCCAGAGACATATAGGAGATTATGCTGTGTATTATCACCCAGAGACATATCGGAGATTATACTGTGTATTATCACCCAGAGACAGAGATTAGACATATAGAGATTATACTGTGTATATCACCCAGAGACATATAGGAAATTATGCTGTGTATTATCACCCAGAGATTATACTGTTTATTATCACCCAGAGACGTATAGGAGATTATACTGTGTATTTTCACCCAGAGACACATAGAGATTATACAGTGTATTATCACCTAGCGACATAGACATATAGGAAATTATGCTCTGTATTATCACCCAGAGACATATAAGAAATTATGCTGTGTATTATCACCCAGAGATATATAGGAGATTATGCTGTGTATTATCACCCAGAGACATAGAGATTATACTGTGTATTATCACCCAGCAACATAGAGATTATACTGTGTATTATCACCCAGAGACACATAGAGATTATACTGTGTATTATCACCCAGCGACATAGACATATAGGAAATTATGCTGTGTATTATCACCCAGAGACATTTAGGAAATTATGCTGTGTATTATCACCCAGAGACATACAGGAAATTATGCTGTGTATTATCACCCAGAGACATATAGGAAATTATGCTGTGTATTATCACCCAGAGACATATAGGAAATTATGCTGTGTATTATCACCCAGAGACATATAGGAGATTATACTGTGTATTATCACCCAGAGACATATAGGAAATTATGCTGTGTATTATCACCCAGAGACATTGAAATTATACTCTGTATTATCACCCAGAGACATATAGGAGATTATACTGTGTATTATCACCCAGAGACATAGAGAGTATACTGGGTATCATCATTGACATTGGGTTCCTTTGACGAGGAAGAATGTTCCGGTAGCGACTCCCAGCAGCCCCAGAGTCAGACCCAGTCCACAGAAAACAGCAGGACCAACACTGGGACGGGGGGGCACCTCGAACTCTGTGGGAAGATATTTCTCTCTTTAAAACATGTTTTACTACAAAGATTTCAGTCAAATGTAAATGTAACACTATTTTACATAAATATTTAATCACCCCATGTCCTGGTTAGAGGTTCATCTAGGGCCGTGTGATCCACAATACAGGTGTAGATGTCTCCCTCTTGTGGTTCAAAGGTCAGAGTGGAGAAATGGTAGAAAGTGTAATCACTGTTGGTTGCATATTGACCCGCTTTAACCCCCTTGGGGACGTTCTCATTATTCTTGGTCCATTTGACTTGGACAGGCGGAGGAAAGAAATGATTGACGAAGCAGACGAGAGAGTTGTTTATTCCCAGGTTCACTTCTTCCTTGGCATACAATTTGATCTCAGGAGGAACTGTGGTTGAAAAATACAATACTATTAAGGGTTCTATCTAACTAGCTATCTCCAAAAGTGGTCATTAGCTATGACTGCATGTTGGCTTGGCAGTCCATTCAGACCAGCAGCTAGCCGCAAGATTCATTTGAACAGGTTCCCTTTTAGTGATTGTATTGACCATCCACCACAACATACCTGATGGTCTTACTAGCAAGAGGTGGATGGCATTTAGTTTCAAGTAGTCCAATCTGACAAGTCTTTTACATTCATTTTCATCCTTAAATTATTTTTGCTGTAAAAATGTGTCAGAATACAATTTGAAATTATTTTGAAATACTCCCAAAGTCCCAAATGTTTAAACTCTGCCCACCTCGTACCAGGCAAGCTAAAGCCATTTCAAATAGAATTTGAACCCAGGTCTAGAAAAAAATATAAACAAAAATACTGTACCTTTAGCGTCTGGGGTTTCAAGGCTGAAGAGTTTAATGTCATTGTTAAGATCTGCTCTTCGGCTCTCTGCAACTCTGACGCAAATCGAACAAGCTACATAATTTCCCCATTCTGGGAACATTAACACTTCTTCTTTGTTGTTTAAATATACATGGAGATATTCATTACCGTCTGCTACAATGGTCATGTTAAATTCCTCCGTTTCAGAACGTGCGTTTATGACATTGAATACATGTTGCGCTGTGAAGGAAGAGGGTAGAATTCATCAACATGAATTATGTTATAACCAACCATACTATCATTGTAATGCAACAAATAAAGAAAATGTTATATTTTTGCTTGGAAGTTTTTTTACTTATAATAAATCTTAAAACAAAACTAGTATTATCAAAACATGTTCTACACACAAGTATTTCAATTACACACCGTAATGGTGGTTTTTATGACATGTATTGTGTTGCACTACATTATAAATAGCTGAGGAACGTGCAACTCTGTAAGATAACAGTTGCACATTCCTCAGTTACTGTACATTATAAGGAACCATGTGCAATCTCAGGTTAGTGCCTCGTGGCTTGCCTGTCAATCTGTTCTTACCTTGTCCTTGTGTAGAACTCAAACTGAAAAGCAGAATCATAAACACAAGAGCCATCATCATACCATCTATTCACGATGACTGCTGTGTTTGAGTGTTCAATCTAAAAGGGACATACAACTAAATCATAACTTCCTCCTCACTCCTCTAGCTTCTCTCATATGTTGCACCAATTAAAAATCTGTATGCTGTTTCTAGGCAGACAAGTTTGTGTCAAAATTGTTTTCCACCCAGGTTTTGACCGTGGTCAAAAACCTATTTGGAATTAGAGTCAACATATTCAACATACAGTCATTATTATTTGCCCCAAAAATATATACTGTGAATACAATGAGTGTACAAAACATTAAGAACACCTGCTCTTTCCATGAAACAGACTGACCAGGTTAATCCAGGTGAAGATATGATCCCTTATTGATGTCACTTGTTAAATCCACTTCAATCAGTGTAGATGAAGGGGAGGAGACAGGTTAAATAAGGATTTCTAAGTTTTGAGACAGTTGAGACATGAATTGTGTATGTGTGCCATTCAGAAGGTGAATGGGCAACATAAAATATTCAAGTGCCTTTGAACGGGGTATGGTAGTAGGTACCAGGCGCACCAGTTTGAGTGTGTCAAGAACTGCAACACTGCTGGGTTTTTCACGCTCAACAGTTTCCTGTGTGTATCAAGAATGGGGGGCGGAGGGGGTCATACCATGGATCATTTAGCTAATTCATTTAGAATTTTAGGACCCCTTTAGGTATAAAAGAAATGCATACACTACCGGGCAAAAGTTTTAGAACGAATTCAAGGGTTTTTCTTTATTTTTACTATGTTCTACATTGTAGAATAATAGTGATGACATCAAAACTATGAAATAACACATATGGAATCATGTAGTAACCAAAAAAGGTGTTAAACAAATCAACATATATTTTATATTTGAGATTCTTCAAATAGCCGCCCTTTGCCTTGATGACAGCTTTAAACCTGGCCCCTTCCATTTTTGCAGTAATGCTGCAATTAGTTGGTTGTAATTTTGGGAAGAGCAGACATTTCCATATATTTTTGATAGCTGCATGTATGACAACTCCACCAGTCCTATTTATGATAGAATTTACAAAGAATATACATTTTTTGGTACTTTTTTGTTGCTGAAATTAGTATATTTGAGTTTTGTTTTTTATTCCCCTTTTTCTCCCCAATTTCATGGTATCCAAGTAGTAGTTAGTCTTGTCTCATCACTGCAACTCCCGTACGAAGGTCGAGAGCCAGGCGTCCTCCGAAACACAACCCAACCAAGCCTCACTGCTTCTTGACACAATCCCCACTTAACCCGGAAGCCAGCCGCACCAATGCAGGAAACACCATACACCTGGCGATCGAAAGTGGACAACCTTATTTTACTCCTCTTGACAGTTTAAAACTTACTGAGAAGTAGCCATTATTTAAAAAAATTATTTGATGGTCCTGTCAACACTTTTTTAAACGTTGGTTGAATACAATTACAGTGAAATGGTTGAATTACAGTGAAATGCTTACTTACAGGCTCTAACCAATAGTGCGAAAAAAAGGTGTGTGTGTGTGTGTGTGTGTGTGTGTGTGTGTGTGTGTGTGTGTGTGTGTGTGTGTGTGTGTGTGTGTGTATGTGCGTGTGTGTGTTTAAACAGAAATATAATTTACATAAGTATTCAGACCCTTTACTCAAGACTTTGTTGAAGCACCATTGGCAGCGATTACAGCCTCTTGGGTATGATGCTATAAGCTTCCTCACAAGCTCTGTCAGGTTGGATGGGGAGCGTTACTGCATAGCTATTTTCATCAAGGATCTCTGCACTTTGCTACGTTCATCTTTCCCTTGATCCTGACTAGTCTCCCAGTCCCTGCCGCTGAAAAACATCCCCACAGCATGATGCTGCCACCACCATGCTTCACCGTAGGGATGGTGCCAGGTTTCCTCCAGGCGTGATGCTTGGCATTCAGGCCAAAGAGTTCAATCTTGGTTTCATCAGACCAGAGAATCTTGTTTCTCATGGTCTGAGAGTCCTTTAGGTGCCCTTTGGCAAACTCCAAGCAGGCTGTCATGTGCCTTTTAATGAGGAGTGGCTTCCGTCTGGCCACTCTACCATAAAGGCCTGATTGGTGGAGTGCTGCAGAGATGGTTATCCTTCTGGAAGGTTTTCCCATCTCCACAGAGGAACTCTGGAGCTCTGTCAGATGTTAAGGAGAGATGCTGCAGACATTTTTTTGGAACCCTTCCCCAGATCTGTGCCTCGCCACAATCCTGTCTCGGAGCTCTACGGACAATTCCTTCGACCTCATGGCTTGGTTTTTGCTCTGACATTTTTTTGCATTGTCAACTTTGTGACCTTATATAGACAGGTGTGTGCCTTTCCAAATCAATTGAATTTACTACAGGTGGACTCGAAGTTGTAAAAACATCTCAAAGATGATCAATGGAAACAGGATGCACCTGAGCTCAATTTCAAGTCTCATAGCAAAGGGTCTGAATACTTATGTAAATAAGATATTTCTGTTTTTTTGTTTTGTTTATACATTTGCAAAAATTTCAATTATTTTTTTTTGCTTTGTCATTATGGGGTATTGTGTGTAGATTGATGAGGGGGGGGGGACTATTCAATCAATTTTAGAAAACCCTGTAACATAACAAATGTGTCTAGGGGTCTGAATACTTTCTGAATGGACTGTATCTGCTCTTAGAAAAATAGTGCATTCTCCACTGCTATTTTTGTTGCCAGTTAATCATTGATTTAATTGACTTATTTCAGCAATTTGATTTTTAAATTTTTTATAGTAGTCTAATGTTGGTGGGGCATATTATTCTGTTTTAATGTTACCCCTGAATCACTTTGATAAATATAATAGTTATTCTTGAATATATTATACTAAGCTGTAGGAATACAGGTCAAATCAGCCATTGACACAGACATGGTGGCGTAGCAGGAAGATAGCCATACCATAAACCAAGAGGTTGGAGTTCAAATCCCAGATGAGGACATGTTGAATAATAATTACTGTATAAATATACAGTACATACACTATGTAATCATTTATGTCATATGTACATTGAAAACGGCGACGTTATTTCGTGATGTTCTGGGGACATCCTTATTTTTGTTTGATGGGCGGCATCATTTGAACATTTGAATGCACGTGTGCAGAGTTATGTGAACATGTGAATTATCATCACATGTGAATCACATGGAGGTTTCACGATTTCACATGAAATTTCACATGTGAAATATGCGCAAATCATGTGATTTTCAACATGTGAAATCATGTGTTTTTTTTTTATAAGGGTAACTGCACATTCTTGTAGGATAACAATCAATATGTGGTGGTGCAAGTATACAGGTGAATTCCATGTTTTTTCTCTCCAGATGTACACTTTGTCACCACCCTCGAACTTTGTTATTACAGAGGGGAAGATCCACAACATGTGAGTTCATCATCAGAATCTATTCAACATGGTGACGGTTGTGTAATACAACAGTGCTTTCAACAGATACACTGGATATATAGTTGGAATATATCATGCTGAGATACAGAACAAAGATCTGTTTTTCTACTGCAAAAATGATGGTGAACTCGTCTACAAAGCTGGATTTAATAAAACAGGCAAGCACCCATAGAGGACAGTAGTGAAAACATAATAAATGTGCTTCAGGCAAAATGTATTTTACATAATGTGTGTTTTATGGCATATAAAATATTCTGCTAAGCACTATTTGGTTGACTCTAACATGAGTGAGGTTTGTATTTGACAAGTCAGGGAACTTCCAGAAAGAAACCTGTCTGTGCAGTTCTTATCTAACTTGTACCATCCCAGGGTGGAATCTTGCTGAGTTTGTTTTGAGGAAGTGAAAGAGAACTAGCTTGGGTATCAGTCTGACACAACACAAGGCATCTCAATTGACCCTGTCTAAAAGTACACTTACTAAAGCTTATAGGTGAAACGCATTGAAATACAAGAGACCTGGCCAGTATGAATCTGTCCAACCTTATTGGACATTTACAATACCAGTCAAAAGTTAGGACACACCTACTTATTCAAGGGTTTTTCTTTATTTTCACTATGTTCTACATTGTAGAATAATAGTGAAGACATCAAAAGTATGAAATAACACATATGGAATCATGTAGAATCCAAAAAAGCGTTAAACATATATTATTTGTTTAATTATTCAAATTAGCCACCCTTTGCCTTGATGACAGCTGTGCACACTCTTGGCATTCTCTCAACCAGCTTCACCTGGAATGTTTTTCGAACAGTCTTGAAGGAGTTCCCACATATGCTGAGTACTTGTTGGCTTCTTTTCCTACAGTCTGCAGTCCAACTCATCCCAAACCATCTCAATTGGGTTGAGGTCAGGGGATTGTGGGGGCCAGGTCGTCTGATGCAGCACTCCATCACTCTCCTGCTTGGTCAAATAGCCCTTACACAGCCTGGAGGTGTGTTGGTTCATTGTCCGATTGAAAAACAAATTATAGTCCCGCTAAGTGCAAACCAGATGGGATGGCGTATTGCTGCAGAATGCTGTGGTAGCCACGTTGGTTAAGTATGCCTTGAATTCTAAGTAAATCACTGACAGTGTCACCAGCAAAGCACCCCCACAACATCACACCTCCTCCATGCTTCAAGGTGGGAAACACACATGCAGAGATAATCCGTTCATCTACTCTGTGTCTCACAAAGACACAGCGGTTGCAACCAAAAATCTCAAATTTGGACTCATCAGACTAAAGGACAGATTTCCACCGGTCTAATGTCTATTGATTATGTTTGTTGGCCCAAGCAAGTCTCTTCTTCTTATTGGTGTCCTTTAGTGGTGGTTTCTTTGCAGCAATTCGACCATGAAGGACTGAGTCTCCTCTGAACAGTTGATGTTGAGATGTGTCTGTTACTTGAACTCTGTAAAGCATTGATTTGGGGCTGCAATTTCTGAGGCTGGTAACTCTAATGAACTCACCCTCTGCAGCAGAGGTAACTCTGGGTCTTCCTTTCCTGTGGCGGTCCTCATGAGAGCCAGTTTCATCATAGCGCTTGATGGTTTTTGCGACTGCACTTGAAGAAACTTTCAAAGTTCTTGAAATTTTCCGCATTGACTGACCTTCATGTCTTAAAGTAATTATTTGAGCTGTTCTTGCCATAATATGGACTTGGTCTTTTACCAAATAGGGTCAAATCTATCTTCTGTATACCACCCCTACCTTGTCACAACACAAGTGATTGGCTCAAACGCATTAAGGAAAGAAATTCCACAAATGAACTTTTAACAAGGCACACCTGTGAACTGAAATGCATTCTGGGTGACTACCTGATGAAGCTGGTTAAGAGAATGCCAAGAGTGTGCAAAGCTGTCATCAAGGCAAAGGGTGGCTACTTTGAAAAATCTCAAATATATTTTGATTTGTTTAACACTTTTTTGGTTATGTGGAAGGACCACCAGAGGGCAGGCTGGTCCCACGGATAGTAGCCCAGCCCAGCATGTGAGTCAAGGTGATCAGAGGCAATTATGCACAGCTGATGGTACTAATGACCTATTCTCTTTCCCCAACAAGAGAGCGGAGGGAACCGGCAGTAAGGGGGACTGGAGAAAGAAAAGAGTGTTTGCTTCTCCAAATGAGAGGACATACCTTTCGGAAGGGAGAAGAAGAGGACAAACTACCTCTGGGGAATAGCCACCACGGATCCGGCCCACCACCCGAAGGGAGCTCTCCATGAACGGATCGTTAAGGCGGTGACACACCTGTGATTTATGTTATAGTTTAAAGATACTCACCTTGTGTTCCTTGTTCTTGTAAAGAAGATTGTGTTTTCTTTGGGAGATCATTCTTGATTGTCTTGGAGTTTTTGAGAAGAAAAAAATACCTCAATAGAGAACTTTGTTAAATTAAGAAAACCTGCTCCTGACTCGTTTATTCCACCTTCTCGCTTTAGAGCAACCTCAAAGTACTTGGTCTACTCACAGTTACTACATGATTCCATGTGTTGTTTCATAGTTTTGATGTCTTCACTATTATTATACAATGTAGGAAATAGTAAAAAATAAAGAGAAATCCTTGAATGAGTAGCTGTGTCCAAACTTTGGACTAGTACTGTACATGTGCATTAGTAAAACGGTAGAAAACAGAATAAGTGTTTTATGATATTTTCCCCTCGCAGTTGAGCCCTCCGTTCATCTGAGGTCCATGACACCCCTCCAAGTTGACGTGCAGCGCCTACAAGTTCAACCCCAAACAGATCAGGGTGACCTGGTGGAGGGACGGACAGGAAGTGACCTCAGATGCAACTTCCCCTGAGGACTTGGCCAATGGCAACGGGTACCACCAGATCCACGCCTACCTGGAGTACACGCCCATACCTTTAGAGAGGATCTCCTGTATGGTGAAGCACGCCAGCTTCACTGAACCAAAGAGCCTACACTGGGGTAAGGGAACGAGGGTGTAAGGGAACGAGGGTGTAAGGGAACGAGGATGTAATGGCACAAGGAATTAAGGGAATGAAGAGATGAGGAAACAAGTAGCCACACTGAGTTTGACAGGAATTTACTGGTTTAACAAACTGAGTGATACTGGAATGGCTTAGGGAAGGGGGTGAACAAGGAGATAAAGAAGTGGGGAATCAAAGAGCTCATATTAATTTGGTTCACCATTTCAGACATACTTTTATTTAATCCCAAACACAACTTGATGCATTATTTAAGTGTGGTTATATGCATGTTAGAGATGTGTTTGTTTTGTGACTAACTTGAGCCATTCTAACTCAGTCTGAGAGGAGTAAGATAGCCGCCTGGGCTGGTGCTGGGGGTGGTCTTTGGTGCAGTTGGTCTCGATTACTACAACAGGAGGAAAACCACTTGTGGTGAGACATACAAGAATCTATCAAAGATATTATAGTTCACTGGTGGTGAGACATACAATCCTCTGAGATATTACATTCAGAGGCCTACCTTTTGACCCACAATAGCCTCACAATGACCATGGCACTAAGTTTACCTGTGATAAGTGTGTAACTTTTTACAATGCCTTCGTTAAGCTAAGCCCAGACCAGGTGGATAGGTTGACGCATGAAACACAGATGCAGAGCGCCTCCCAGCTGTGGCACAATGCAAGAATGCTGCGCATCACCGCCAGCACAGCACAAAAAGTTCCCAGACGCAGTACAACAAACCCAGAAAAATTCTTAAATGAACACTTGCTCCTGGCTTTTAGAGGGAATTCTGCCACTTGGTACTGCAACAAGGACAAAGGCATACAACTGATGGACGGCAGAGGATTTGCTGTGGAGAGAAAAGGCCTGGTGGTGCATCCTGGCCATCCCTGGTCGGCAGCTGGGATTCTGGATTCTGGAAGTGAAATGTGACCTGAGGCTCCAAATCAAATTTTATTGGTCACATACACGTGTTTAGCAGATGTTATTGCGGGTGTATCGAAATGCTTGTGCTTCTAGTTCCGACAGTGCAGCAATATCTAACAAGTAATATCTTAACAATTTCACAACATATACCTAATACACACAAATATAGTAAAGGAATGGAATTAAGAATATATAAATACTTGGACGTGCAATGTCAGAGCGGCATAGACTAAGATACAGTAGAATAGAATACAGTATATACATATGAGATGAGTAATGCAAGGTATGTAAACATTATTAAAGTGACATTATTAAAGTGACCACATCACTTAAGGAGTCTTTGACCCAGTCACGTGGTGACGTCAAGTCACATGGTGACAACAAACAGTTTGTCATCCTTCCAAATGGGCCAAGTGGATATTACCTCCAGGTCCAGTTGTCCATGTTCTGTTTGGTCATCTGGACACCTACAGAAGACCTGGACATCCCTTTAATGCAGACTATACACAGGGTCATGTGACACGGTTACATTTTTACTTTCTGCACATGCTCGCCAGAATTGTAGATGACTTTGTGGCCAGTAAACTTAAGGTCTGCAGCAAGTACAGCGAGTTAGTAAAGATGCCAGTGAACTAGATAAAGATATGTTCCGCATAGCGTCGGACAATAACATTGATGAATACGCTGATTCGGTGAGCGAGTTTATTAGCAAGTGCATCGATGATGTTGTACCCACAGCGTCTATTAAAGCATTCCCAAACCAGAAATCGTGGATTGATGGCAGCATTTTCGCAAAACTGAAAGCGCGAACCACTGCTTTTAATCAGGGCAAGGTGACCGGAAACATGACTGAATACAAACAGTGTAGCTATTCCCTCCACATGGCAATCAAACAAGTTAAGCGTCAGTATAGAGACAAAGTAGAGTCGCAATTCAACGGCTCAGACACGAGAGGTATGTGGCAGGGTCTACAGTCAATCACGGACTACAAAAGGAAAACCAGCCCCGTCGCGGACCACAATGTCTTGCTCCCAGACAAACTAAACAACTTCTTTGCTCGCTTTGAGGACAATACAGTGCCAATGACACGGCCCGCTACTAAAACCTGCGGGGTTTTGAGTAAAACATTTAAACGTGTCAACCCTCGCAAGGCTGCCGGCCCAGACGGCATCCCTAGCCGCGTCCTCAGAGCATGCGCAGACCAGCTGGCTGGTGTGTTTACGGACATATTCAATCAATCCTTATCCCAGTCTGCTGTTCCCACATGCTTCAAGAGGGCAACCATTGTTCCTGTTCCCAAGAAAGCTAAGGTAACTGAGGTAAATGACTATTGCCCCATAGCACTCACTTCTGTCATCATGAAGTGCTTTGAGAGACTAGTCAAGGCCCATATCACCTCCACACTACCTGACACCCTAGACCCACTCCAATTTGATTACCACCCCAATAGGTCCACAGACAACACAATCGCAATCTACCCACACAGACAGCATGGTGAAGAAGGCGCAATAGTGCCTCTTCAACCTCAGGAGGCTGAAGAAATTTGGCTTGTCACCGAAAACACTCACAAACTTTTACAGATGCACAATCGAGCGCATCCTGTCGGGCTGTATCACCGCCTGGTACGGCAACTGCTCCGCCCACAACCGTAAGGCTCTCCAGAGGGTAGTGAGGTCTGCACAACGCATCACCGGGGGCAAACTCCCTGCCCTCCAGGACACCTACACCACCCGATGTCACAGGAATGCCTAAAAGATCATCAAGGACATCAACCACTCGAGCCACTGCCTGTTCACCCCGTTATCATCCAGAAGGCGAGGTCAGTGCAGATGCATCAAAGCTGGGACGAGAGACTGAAAAACAGCTTCTATCTCAAGGCCATCAGACTGTTAAACAGCCATCACTAACATTAAGTGGCTGCTGCCAACATACTGACTCAAATCTCTAACTACTTTATAAAGAATTGGATGTTATAAATGTATCACTAGTCACTTTAAGCAATGCCACTTTATATAATGTTTACACACCCTACATTACTCATCTCATATGTATATACTGTACTCTGTACCATCTACTGCATCTTGCCTATGCCGCACGGCCATCGCTCATCCATATATTTATATGTACATATTATTCATTCCTTTACACTTGTGTGTATAAGGTAGTTGTTGTGAAATTGTTAGATTACTTGTTAGATATTACTGCACGGTCGGAACTAGAAGCACAAGCATTTCGCTACACTCGCATTAACATCTGCTAACCATGTGTATGTGACAAATAAAATTTGATTTGATAAAGAGGAGATGGGGGAGGGGTATAAACTAGATAAAAGGGGAGGGGCATAAACAAGATAAAGAGGAGATGGGGGTGGGGCATAATGTTAAGAGTAGGTAAATTCATCAAATTTCTCAGAAGTCTATGAACTCACAAACTGGTAGGGATAAATGATCGTGTGATATTATGTTTTATAAAAGGGTGATAACTGCCACCAAATCATCTCATGTATTGAGAGAGGAGTTATGCTGTATTCATTATGAAAATGGAGTTCACATTATCTTGACTGAAACCAATAACGTAGTCGACTCTGTAATCATTTTGTCATGCCCATTACCAACCTTTTTGCTTATGTTGCCTAATCATTTTGGTTATGTTATGTCACTACTGCAACAAAATATGAATTAAAAAAGTAGGTTATCATCTGTCAGTGTTAAATATACTACCAAGTTGTACATCATTTGTTCGGAGTCACTGTATTTCATGTTTTCAAATAAAACTTCAGTTACATTGAACAATACATTGCAGTTAATGAGGCTACTAGTACACGTGGTTTCACAACACACGACCTTCTGCCCGTTGTAAACTAACCCATCTTTTGTTATTCTTCATTATTACAAAAATGCCATCTAGTGGCATGAGGATGCAACATTGGAGATGAAGTCTTCGTGGTTTCTTTAATTTGAGATTTCGCAACCACAATTGCTTGTCTTCTTCCGCAGTTGGTAGACGATGGAATGTGTACCATGGTGGACGTGCATTCTGACCTTTTTAATGGTGTATTAGCTTTAACCACAAACGTCATTAGCTTTAACCACACAAAATAACGTTAACAACGAAGGTAAAATGTACTATTTAACTAGCGATTAAGTTAGCTAGCTAACTCCGGGAGCAAACATCTGCAATAAGAAGTCTACTTCAAACTGGAAACTGTTCAGAATATTGTGGATTGAGATTCCTGCACATTCTGGAGTCTACATTATTTTTGATTGTGCATCCTCAAGCCACTAGATGGCACTTTTGTAATAATGAAGAATAACAAAAGATGGGTTAGTTTACAACGGGCAGAAAGCTGTGTGTTGTGATTCTGGATGGCCAGATAACTAGCAACAATGACAAGAAGCTGCCTTGTGGCTCTTTTCAGCTCGTTATCTAACCAGCAACTGTAATCATGTATTTGAGAGACAACAAGTGCTCATTGTGCAAATGTATTTATCTTTTCAATAAACATTGGAGATGAAATCTAGTTTCCATGTTGTCAACAATCTAAGACAACACAGGGGGTGTTTTGCCCCATAGTTGCGCAAGCATCAGTTTTGTTGCTAAACAACCAACCTTATAATTTGCGGCGTAAAACAGATGTATACTGGACCCCCTAACAACATACCACTTCGATACAGCTACGACTAGAAGTGACTTTTCGTAACAGGTGCAGACATCGCTGGGGGAAGTAGTTTGGGGGCGTCATATTTCCGTTAGGGAACGCCTACTCTGTGAAGTGCACGTGTGCAATAACTCAATTCGCCTTTGTGTAACGGATGTGAAATGGCTAGCTAGTTAGCGGGTACGCGCTAGTAGCATTTCAATCAGTTACGTCGCTTGCTCTGAGACTTTAAGTAGGGTTGCCCCTTGCTCTGCAAGGGCCGTGGCCTTTGTGGAGCGATGGGTAACGACGCTTCGTGGGTGTCAGTTGCTGATGTGTGCAGAAGGTCCCTGGTTCGCGCCCGGGTCGGGGCGAGGGGACGACGTAAAGTTATACTGTTACATTTGCACTACTTCTAAACAATGCCATATTTGGAAACTTTGAAAATCGTAAAGTCTACAAAACTTAGTCCACTCTGTTCGTAACAGTTTATAGTATTGGGAACAGAAAAGTGTATTGAGATCAAATGTTTAATCGATGAGAAGATTTGCAGAATGTCTGCAATTCCATCTTCTCCCATCTCATTCCATCTTCTCCCATTGCCGGCAACTGGGCTTCCTCTCACTACCATATTTGGTAGTGAGTGGAAACGCCAAGCGGATGCCTCACATTTATACACCCAGTGAAATGTCTGTTCAAATGTCAGATGTGTTCAGACTGACATGGCTACTCTAGTTGTCATGGTAATGGCAGGTGTGTGCAGGGGCATATTGGTTGGTGATGGTGGTGATTGGTTGGTTGGTTGGTGGTGATTGGTGGTGGTGCCCATTCTTCCTCTCAATCAGAAGTTGTTTTGTAGCATGCAGTCTACCCCAGATGCTTTTAATGTTCGATATGAAAGTCTACCCCAGATGCTTTTAATGTTCGATATGAAAGTCTACCCCAGTTGCTTTGAATGTTTGAAATCTTAGTGTAAGGACACTTTTAAAGCCTCAAAGGGTAAGACGATCCAACTTTCAAAAATAGTCCTTTTTGGCTAGCCACAGCATTCAACTAGCTAGCTATGTAGCTGTTTAGCTTTCACATTCAAGCGTTCAAACAATGAACAAACTTGTGAGCTACCAGATGTTCTTGTCAAACTGTCAAGTGAGTAGCTAGCAAGCAACAATATATGCTAAATCACAGTCTAGAAACCACTTAAGGGCATTTGACCTTTCAAACAAGTCACATGGCCAGGAATCAGATTTATGTGATTTCAAAATGTGGCTTGAAATATCTGATTCCATGTGCTTTTTGTCTGTGCAGACTACAGGAAAAATATCAGATTTGACTCAACTATATACATTATTTTTTTGTATTTGAGTCAAACTTCAAACTGCCACTCTGGCGTTGCAGTTGGGTTGGACATAAAACTAGAAAACATTTATTTGACAGGTATAAAATCTGTTCTTCGTTTGCGTTGACTTTGACATGATTAAGATTTGACATATCAAAGATATTTAATTTGGGGCTTTCTGCAGAGGCCAAAGCGAATCGGATGACGATCTGATTTCCGGTCAGTTTTGCTCTTACTTGCAAAACAGTACTTGGTTATGATTTGAGCAAGATACATTGATCCCAGATCTGCGTTTACCGGTAACTTCCGTGTGCTGGCGACCACGTGTCGGTGCGCTGACCAATGGCAACGCTACTAGCTATAGCTGAACGAAGCCATGTGAGGATCTGTAAAATGGCGGCGCAGTGGCGTGGAAAAGATCAGCTTATAATCACCGGCAACACGGACTTTCTGACCACAAACACATTCAATGAGGTACGGCTTTAATACAGAATTTTTCTGCATACATGTGGCCAAATAAAAGTTACTTGTACCACTTGGCTTTGACTATTTTTCGTGTTTGAAAAAGGCAAACCAGCACGCGGTGCCTACACGTGGATGTGAACGGCTAGTAGTAGCTAACGTTAGCTGCGAGTCGCATGGTGGCATGGGAAAATAACTGCTGGTGACACAAGTATTCAACTATAATGTCTCCATTATTTCACGATTTAGTTCGGCATAAAACAATTTCATTGGCTTTCTGCAAAGTAATACCTGTCTAAGTTGCAGTGACAGTAAATTTAATGTACTATAATTATGTAAGGAGTCAGCCAAGTTTCTTCTCTACTCGGAAAAGGCGATGTTCTGTCTGCTGCTAACGTTTATAGTTGCTGGACACCTAAAGACTGGTCGTGTTGGGTATGCGGAAGCTGGCAACAATGAATTGTCGTTTGGCGTCAATCAAAAGCAAATGATAAGATTCGATTGAGTTTATTCTGCATTCACGTGGCTGCCGATATGCATATTTAGCAAAGTAGTGGAACGTACACACTCACTGTCCCATATATATTCAGACAGGGACACGTTACTTTTGTAATGTAACTGTTACCTATGTCAACCATGGGCTCATACAGAGGTACATCTAATTCCGCTACAATGCACCCTTATTTTACTAATTTTTATATCATTGTATTTCAATTGCCTTTGCGTACCACCCATTTCAGTAAATATTCTCCATATATCATTAACACCTGTCAACACTGGTCTCACACCCAGGGTCTTGTTTTGCTGAACTAGCTATAGCCGCTCTACTCTTGTGGGAAACGTTCATGATAAACAGAGTTGTAGCTAGTGTGATTGTATAGGCCTAACATTGACGTTAATAGGAGTGAGTGTCAGGCACCTAGTAGCCTACAATGGCCTATTTCAACGCAGTCCACGTCTTTATACTACTGTACTATCCCCGCTCAATTAAAATAATTTATATTTCCTGAGAGGTAATGAGGGATTAGTACATAGGGACCCAATGGGCTCTGGTCCAAAGTAGTGTACTATATAAGGAATAGGGTGCCATTTGGAACGGGCTCAATAATAAATAAAGGCTAAATAAAAAATAACGTTACGCGACGCTTTTCTGTTTTCCCCAGTCTGAACATTTTACAACGCTCCCATTGTTACTGTTCGCTGTCGGATCTCATCTCCCACACACTTATTGGTTGGGTGACACTGAGAAAAGAACACTGACTGGAAACTCTCCCAAATGGCACCCTACTCCCTATAGTGCACTACTTTTGACCAGAGAATGGGCCTTGGTCAAAAGTAGTGCACTGCACTTCATATGTAATAGGATGCCATATGGGATGCAGCTTGTGACTATCACATTTCTCAAGATCCATTTGGATCTATAAGCCCTGGTCATAAGTAGTGCACTGCATTTGGGAATAGGGTGTAGGGACGTAGGCCCATAATCATATTATAGACAGACAGTGTCCCAGCAACAACCACCACCACACCCAGGGAGGGGGCTGTTGTTGTCAAGGAGTGAGAGTGCGGACTAGTGTGCTATGGGCTAACTCACTTTTTATGACAAGACAACGCATGTCCTTATGATGCGAGACACTTTGTGCTGCTGTTTTTACACCTCGTTGGATAAATTAAACTGAAGTGTGGGAATGACTGTCTGAACATTTCCCTCCTCCGCCACAGGGCTCCTCAACAGTCTGAAAACATGCACACACACTCATTCTGATGGGAGGAAGCATACAAACGCAGCCTCAACAAACACTAATGACTAGCAGCTTGTTTTATCGTATTCAGACTGCCCTTTGAGTTATGTTACTCAAGTGTATTTTAGTAGAAATGTGTTAACTTTCTCAATCTTTCCTTAATTCCCCCCATCCTTCCTCTTTGCCACTTTCTGTAAATACATTAAAGAAGAACGTCAGAAGGGAGGGACCTTTGGACCTTCTCCTCCAATACGGTTGGGAAAGAGACGAGGAGATGGGATGCGGGGAATCACAAAAAGACTTATGATCGAGCAACTGTTTCTGTAGGCTGCGTTTACACAGGAGGCCCAATTCAGATATTTTTGCTTGCTCTTTTGACCAATCAGATCAGATCTTTTTCCAATATTTGGGCAGCCTATTTGCCTGACTCGTGATTGAACTTGTTCTCCCTTTCTGATCTTGTTGCTTGTTACAGGCTGTCCTGGCTAAAGGGGAAGTCAGTGATCTGGAAATGGACACTCACTCCTGCCTGGACCCTTCCATCCTGGCTATGTTTGAAGACTCCGCCGTAGCTGCAGAGGTCAGTATCAGGACACAATGTTGGCCAACATTCAGATATACTGGGGTGTATTCATTACGCTGATTCTGTTGTAAAACGTTTCTTAAAAGAAGGCAAAACAATAGAAACTCTAACTTTGTTCTTTGCTACCGTTTGGGTCTTAAACGGTTTCCGTAATGAATACGCCCCTGGTGTAGACCCTGTTCCCATCCGAGACAGGTTCTACATCAGTGGTTTCCAAACTTCAGGTCGGGACCCAATCTGGGGTCCCCTGAGAAAATGTGTGATCTTATCAAACAAATTAAGATTTTTTAGAATCTTCAAATGGGTCTAGAGTAGAACCTTTTAGTGTCAACTAAGGGCCTTTTACACTATTAGAATAGCTCTTTCATGTCGTTATTATGAGTTGGGACAGCCTGCGGGACCTAAAACTGAGTAAATATCAACACGCAGCGTTAACTAAGGAATATCATGTTTCCAAGTGGGGTCCCCTGCATTGTGTCCATTTGGAGTCGTGTGCAGAAAAAGTACGGGTTTACAGTAACTTGTCCAATTAGAAACAGAAATGAGAGATGCCAGTTGTATTATTTTTAATTAATTCAATTTATTTCAGAAATGAATGACATTTGTTTTTCAGACTAGGAGCAGACTGGATGAGGAGAGTGAGTCCACGTTGTTGACAGCTCTAACAGAGATACTGGACAGTGTTGACGATGAGACCCTGTCTCCCTTTGACACCCTGCCTGACACTGGGCTCTTCTCTGACCAGAGGCTACGGGACAACTCACCGGTGGGTAAAACCAAGTGTGGGTCTGTGTGTGTGATTCAGAGTAACCAGCAGTCCTACTCTGAGACGCTGTGTGAATACAGTCCCAGGTGTTGTTGATTTGATGACAATCAGGGGTACTGCTTTTATTTTGGTTTTATCTGGAAGTCATGGTGAAAATGGTGTCTGTGGGAGGAAGTGATTGTTGTTTTGTAATTACTGTATTTCTCCTGTTTGGTGTGTTTCTCCAGTTGAGGCGGCTGCTGAGTTTCACACGGTCTCCACCTGATAAAGAAGCACTCTTTCGTTCCATAAAGACCCCCTCTTCATCTTCATCCCCCTCTTCCTCTGTTGGAAAGGTAGAAACCTCATCCCTTTCTGTTTTATGGAAGTGTGTGTGTCAGATTAAGATTAGCCATACTACTACTGGTAATCCCACCCGTTAATCTAGGTTTACAGAGGTCATTTCAATGATAAAAGAACCACTAGAAGAGTGCTCTCGAACCATGTTCCTGGAAGCTATCCTCCTGTAGGTATTCACTCCAACCCTGTTCCTGGAAGCTATCCTCCTGTAGGTATTCACTCCAACCCTGTTCCTGGAAGCTATCCTCCTGTAGGTTTTCATTCCAACCCTGTTCCTGGAAGCTACCCTCCTGTAGGTTTTCACTCCAACCCTGTTCCTGGAAGCTACCCTCCAGTGGGTTTTCACTCCAACCCTGTTCCTGGAAGCTATCCTCCTGTAGGTTTTCACTCCAACCCTGTTCCTGGAAGCAACCCTCCTGTAGGTTTTCATTCCAACTCTGTTCCTGGAAGCTATCCTCCTGCAGGTTTTTACTCCAACCCTGTTACTGGAGAGCTATCCTCCTGTAGGTTTTCACTCCAACCCTGTTCCTGGAAGCTATCCTCCTGTAGGTATTCACTCACTCCAACCCTGTTCCTGGAAGCTATCCTCCTGTAGGTATTCACTCCAACCCTGTTCCTGGAAGCTATCCTCCTGTAGGTTTACACTCCAAGTCTGTTCCTGGAAGCAACCCTCCTGTAGGTTTTCACTCCAACCCTGTTCCTGGAAGCTATCCTCCTGTAGGTTTTCACTCCAACCCTGTTCCTGGAAGCTATCCTCCTGTAGGTTTTCACTCCAATCCTGTTCCTGGAAGCTACCCTCCTGTAGGTTTTCACTCCAACCTTGTTCCTAGAAGCAACCCTCCTGTAGGTTTTCACTCCAACCTTGTTCCTAGAAGCAACCCTTCTGTAGGTTTTCACTCCAACCCTGTTCCTGCAAGCAACCCTCCTGTAGGTTTTTACTCCAACCCTGTTTGTAACTAACCTGGGGTGTATTTATTACGTCTTGCAACGGAAACAGTTTACTGTTTAAGAAGCAAACATAATGAAACGGGGAGGGTCCTACTTGAATTTGTCCAATAGAAACTCGATTTTTATTGCAAAACGTTTTCCATTTGGAGTAAACTGTTTCTGTTGCGGAACAGTCATTTAGCTGTGGCGCTTCGCTTTTTTCCATCACTGAGCAGATTTCAGGTCTGCTGACTGCAAACTTGAACATTGAAAATTCTGTGGAACTTCCGGCGCGCGTTTATTGTGACCACTGAGCCTGTACCGGCTTTAAGTTAGTTAGTAGGCTACTGTGGCTATTTGATCATCATGTAGGCCTACCAGAGTAGCCTACCATCAGAAACAAGGGAGACAAATGCCTCCCATAACATTTTAACATGGAAATAGCTGTTCAATCATTCAGCCTACAGTAGCAGCCAATGTGTGGTGTTCAATATAGGTGTACATTCCATGAGACTTATGGGGGGGAAACATGCAGGGCTTGACATGAACCTGTTTATCCACTTGTCCTTCATACAAGGAGGTGATTGAAAAATGTTGTTTGATGCAAGAAACCACTTTACAAAATAAAATGCATAATTATTCCCATACCGTTATTACAGATAATCAGACAAATTATGCTACCCTCTGCCTATTGGCTACTTAGCTTATTCAAGCCTGTCTCAAAATACAACACTGCCCCTTTAAGACATGCAAATGCTCTTTACCTGACTGGCTTTTCAAAGATGTCTAGAAATACAAACGCTTTGTGCTCTTGTAGGAAGCAACCACTCCCCCCATTGTTAAGTACAAATGATCTATAACTGGGCTAATAACTCACTAACTAGCAAAGGATATGAACACATGTGCACAGGTGCCTACATGCAGCCTTCGCTTTGATCTCAAAACAAGCACATGCTGTCCAGTGGCCATATATGATCCATATATGGCAATGGCTATTTTCATATAGGCCTACTGCAGCTCTGATTGGTTATGGTGCACTGGTCTGTGTAGTGGTGCTTGTCAATGCAATAGAATCCTACTCCGATGCGTTCTGCATACAAGAAAATCTCTTGCACAGTTCGTTTTGCATACTAAGTCTTGCGTAGTTCGTTTTGTTTACTAAGTCTTGCGTAGTTCGTTTTGTTTCGGTATGTTGCATTGAAAGTGGCTAACATTGCGTTGTTTCGATCCCAATTCCCACAGTTGATAGTGTTAACTAACGGGGAAAACTAGACAGTCGAGTGAGGTTCAGTCTCGTGCTTCTCTGCGCGGGCTGATATTTAATCTGCGTGGCAGTCCGAGGTGAGCTGCGCCCACACGCATGCACCGTCACGCAAAGAAAATATTTCTGTCGAGGGGCACTTTGAAGATGCTGGAACAGTCAACATTTACTTTTCCTCTGCAAACGAAACAAGTTACGAATAGAAAAATCTGACAACCCCATTGTAGAATTATCTATTTATATGCAAGATAAATATTCCTCTCGAGCCATATTCAAGTTATGAGTACCATAGGAAGAGCCCTGCGCTGGAGTAACTTGTTTGATTTCAAATAAGAAAAATGGTCTAAGATTTACATTCGTTTTAATGTACTAAATAAAATGTCTATCATAATAAATTTGACATACATTTGTATGGGATTGGGTTGTGTCATAGTTTGGAAATCATATATGAAAAATATTAGTGTACTAGACTGTGGGATTGAGTTTGTCATGAAAAATATTAGTGTACTAGACTGTGGGATTGAGTTTGTCATGAAAAATATTAGTGTACTAGACTGTGGGATTGAGTTTGTCATGAAAAATATTAGTGTACTAGACTTTGGGATTGAGTTTGTCATGAAAAATATTAGTGTACTAGACTGTGGGATTGAGTTTGTCATGAAAAATATTAGTGTACTAGACTATGGGATTGAGTTTGTCATGAAAAATATTAGTGTACTAGACTATGGGATTGAGTTTGTCATGAAAAATATTGGTGTACTAGACTGTGGGATTGAGTTTGTCATGAAAAATATTAGTGTAATAGACTGTGGGATTGAGTTTGTCATGAAAAATATTAGTGTAATAGACTGTGGGATTGAGTTTGTCATGAAAAATATTAGTGTAATAGACTGTGGGATTGAGTTTGTCATGAAAAATATTGGTGTACTAGACTGTGGGATTGAGTTTGTCATGAAAAATATTAGTGTAATAGACTGTGGGATTGAGTTTGTCATGAAAAATATTGGTGTACTAGACTATGGGATTGAGTTTGTCATGAAAAATATTAGTGTACTAGACTGTGGGATTGAGTTTGTCATGAAAAATATTAGTGTAATAGACTGTGGGATTGAGTTTGTCATGAAAAATATTAGTGTACTAGACTGTGGGATTGAGTTTGTCATGAAAAATATTAGTGTAATAGACTGTGGGATTGAGTTTGTCATGAAAAATATTAGTGTACTAGACTGTGGGATTGAGTTTGTCATGAAAAATAATACAGAGAATGATATCTTTATTAAAAATAGAGAAATAGCGAGCACGATAGCTGGCTCTGCTGGAGTAACAGTCTTGACGTCATTCTTCCTTCCAGGTTGAGACAGTCATTACTGACAGACCCAGGAGGGCTAGGCTAACTCCCAGAGCCCAGGGCTCTTCCACATCCATACAGAGGAGCGATGGAGAGGAGGAGGAGGGCGGCAAGGTCCACATTCACAGTCCGCCTCGGGGCTTCAATCTGACCAATCAGGACTCTGGAAAACTTTCCCTTGACCAATCAGAAGTCAGAGCGCTGAACTCAGTAGAGAAGGACCATGGCTACTCCTCTACAGTGTCCCTGGTGGACCTGGTGAAACTCATGCACCCCTACTGCCTGAGGGTGTGCCTGGATGAGGAGGGGAAGGACTGGGTCGGCACATCCAGGCAGGAGGCCTCCTCCCTGGGGGAACGGAGCGCGGACCAGAGAGTACCCCTGGAGGGCGAGGTGTGGAGGTATACGAAGCCTGGTTCGGAAGAGAGCGACGAGGAAATTGATGTGGACGGATCAGATGACGAGTGTCCCTCGAGAGGAGGGATGAAGGATGAGAAAGAGGGGGGTGGAGAACAGGAAAGTAAAGGTGAAGAAGTGAAGCAACTAAAAAGTCTACTTGTGAAGTGGGACGTGTCCCAAGAAGGCCAGAAGACCAAGAACAAAAAAAGAGTGAGTTTCGGACCCGTCCTGGTGACATCCTACGAGCTACCAGAAACAGACACACTTGACTTAACAGTGCTCCCGGACTTGAGCGAGCTCACCAGCCAAATCCCCATTTTTGACTTCAACACCAAAACAACAACCTTTTCCCTCACAACATCCTCTCCAGAGTCTTCAGCAGCATCTTCAAAGGACAACCAACATCCGGTTGTAACTGACTTACCTGAAAGGACCGGAGATAAGTCGTCGTCAGAGCCTCCACCACAGCAAGGCGAGTCCAAGCCCAGACCGGCCCTCAGTCTTCAGCAGTACCGCCTGCTGCGCCAGCAGAAAAGACTACCCCTGGTGGTGAAACCTGAGAATTACACCACCAAATGGCCCTCTCTACCTGAAACCCCCAAGGAGTTGCCTCCTATACCCTATTTGCAAGGACCTAAATATAATGTTTGGGGACCGACGACCACACATCATTACATAGGAAGTAAAACAGGGGATGATGTCAGTGGATTCAAGCCTATATCTAAGACTAGGACAAAGACTGTCTCTCCTGCTTGTCCCAGTAAACCTGGTAAAGGCATTGGCATCAATGGATCAAAGCCTGTAAGAAGTGGGACTAAGACTTCTCCTGCCAGCTCAGCTTTAAAGCCCAAACGCAACTCAATGGAAGCTAAATCTGCTAATTATGTTGGTGTATTAAAGCGTATTTGGACTGAGACCATCTCTCCTGCTAGTCCCTTACCAAGTCCCAACCTGAACTCCAACTCAGTGGCGGGTCTGGGCCAGAACAGGACGAGCCCAGAAAAGAGTGCTGTTGCTGTCAGTAGCGACCCCCCAAACCCTGTCCTGGTCCCACTACCAGGAACCCGTCCATCTTTGGATGGATTTGATAGGAGCCATGGGACCAACCAGGAGAAGCAGGAACAATCTCTACCTCTGTCCACCACCCAGGAGTCTCCGGCGCCCAAGCCCAAAATGGTGTTCTGCAACCGGGATCCAAGCCTGAAGAGCACCAGTCTCCTCCTTGAGATCCAGCGGAGGTTCTCCACCAAACAACCATTGCGGAAAGCACTTCACACCCAAAACACTGCAGAGACCACGAAACAAGGGGATCAGCTTCGCTCTCTCAGTCCAAGGAAAGGGATTGAGACCGTACCAGAAGGGTCCAAGTTTTCCCCAAGTGCACCAGTAATGGCAAGTCCGTCCTCCAGACCCTCAGTCCATCCACCCACCCATGCTGTTGTTGCTCCTTACCCAGAGATGGAGAGGGCAAAGCGGGTAGCCCTTGGGAACCTCCCCCATGTCCAACTGTCCACATCTCCAGAGAGTAGCACCTGCATACAGACCCCCACCTGCAGCACAGGTAAGCCAGATGAGCCATAACACACACATAAACAATATATTTTGGTGTAGGGTGAAGTTGACTCTGATTTTGGGTCAGTTTATCATTTGACTTATTACAGGTTAAGGTTAGGATTGGGGGAGTGGAATCTGAATCTAGAACTGTACCTAGGGGAAACTACACCCTGAGTATGTATTTCTTCAGATAAAGCTAATTAAGCTAGAGATAAAAGTAGATGATTTGTGATTTAGTTAGAGCTGGTGTGAAATGGACAAAAATGTATCATTTGTGATGACTTTGATATCCTGTGTCATTCTTTCTAAGCCTCATTCAGAAATATATTGTTGTCTCCATGTTCAGCTGAAGGAATCAAAGCTTTAAACATGTACTAGATTGACGACTGCTTTTCAGAACGTGTTTATAGTTTTGTATTTGTTTTGTAAGGAGTGGGGCAGTCCCAGTCATATTGTTCAGATAGGAAAGATGGAGAGGAAAAAGAGAGTTGCTGAAATAGCAGGGGTGTATGTGTTCTGGAGGAAGCAGCTTAGAACACTAGACCAGCAGAACGTTCACCTTGATGAACTGCTACCGTCCCTGCATTCAGAAACTGATTTCTCTTGGTCACGTTGCAGGAATCGAAGCCACAGATCTGACCAGTCTTCTGGAGCGGTTTGAGGAGACACAAGGTGAGTGAGGGATCAGTGGGGTTTTGTTAACTCTCTCCTGTTCTTCTTCCAGCTATACTACGTCCCATCCATTGTGGGATTTGCATTCAGATGTATTGATTTGGTTGATGCATACATCCCAGCTACCCCTGTCCCTGTCATCTTAAACATGGTGCTGGAAAAAGGCACAACAGATCCTAAATCAGCACTCCTACTGTAAGATTCAACCCCTGATCTTGCCTCCCTCATGGCTGTGTCTCTTCCCACAGCCAAAGAGGAGACTGAGAGTGAACCTGAAGGCAGTCCAGATAGGAGCCCTGTTGGAGATGAAGAGCTGAGCAGTAACACTGAAGGTGAGTTAAAGGAAGGTCCTTTCTATTATGCAGAAGGACTCCGCCTGGAGACTTGCACCCTATTACCTCCTTGGTGCACTACTTTTGACCAGAGCCAAATATGGGCACTGGTCAAAACTAGTGCACTATAAAGGGAATAGGGCGCCATTTGGGATGAACCGGTTCTTCGACTTCATTTCTAGTTTAGTCCACACAGTTGCCCAGAGGACTTTGCTGTGGTTATCCTCAGAACTTCAGTTTATCATCTGATTTGTTGCTTTCTTTCCAGGGATGCCGACACTGCTGGGTGCCTATCTCCTCAGCACCCAAGAAAAACTCTGTCTTCCAGAACCTGCTGGCTTTCCAGAACTTGTCAACACACTCAAACCCCTCAGAACTCCGGAACCCCTCAGAACTCCGGGACCCCTCAGAACTCCGGGACCCCTCAGAACTCCGGAACCCCTCAGAACTCCGGAACCCCTCAGAACTCTGGGACCCCTCAGAACTCTGGAACGTTGCGATACTCAGGAACCTCTCAGCATCCAGAATGTTCTCAGCACTCAGGAACAGGCCCCTGCACAGCCGCGCTGGAAACCGCTTACCCCTGTCGCACCTCAGAGGAAGCAACCGGCGACCCCCAAACCTCTCCCTCCCAAGGCCATCCAAATCATCGACCCCCGTCCTCTAACACCCAAAAAGGCCCACCCCCTCCACCCAAAGCCCCCTGTCAACCCCCCTGAGTTCCAGACACCAGTATCTGTCTCCTCGGACCACGACTACTGTCTATCTCAGGATCAACCAGGGAGTAATACTACTATGCTATGCAGCAAAAAACAAACGATACTCCCCGACCACCAACCAATCCCCAACCCCTCCTCAGTGCCTGGCACACAGAACTCTGGGAAACATTTGCGCCAGCAGCAGCCAATGGACTCCAGGACTGTTCCAGAGACAGAACTTCCCTCAGACTCTGCTCCGCCATCTACAGAGAGCTCCCCCTCTAGGACGGACGCCATTACTGCAGGGGAGACACAGGAAGAGAGAACCAACCCCTGCATCCCTTCCCCTCCTTCACCCAGTCCCCCTGCCAGAGGTAGGAGGTCGTCCCGGCGCTATCGGACAAGGTCTTCATGCTCGGACTCTAGCTCTAGGTCCCCTTCTTCATCATCATCTTCCTCATCATCCTCCTCCTCTCGATCCAGGTCTCGCTCTCCACCCCGAAAGAGGTAGGTTCAGATCCTGTGTGGTGACTGTTATTGCTCTTGAATTGAAGTTGGGGAGGGGGGGCATGTTAGTGGGTGTGGTGACTGTTATTGCTCTTGAATTGAAGTTGGGGAGGGGGGGCATGTTAGTGGGTGTGGTGACTGTTATTGCTCTTGAATTGAAGTTGGGGAGGGGGGGCATGTTAGTGGGTGTGGTGACTGTTATTGCTCTTGAATTGAAGTTGGGGAGGGGGGGCATGTTAGTGGGTATGGTGACTGTTATTGCTCTTGAATTGAAGTTGGGGGGGGGGGGCATGTTAGTGGGTGTGGTGACTGTTATTGCTCTTGAATTGAAGTTGGGGAGGGGGGGCATGTTAGTGGGTGTGGTGACTGTTATTGCTCTTGAATTGAAGTTGGGGAGGGGGGGGGGGGCATGTTAGTGGGTGTGGCCAATGGTACGGTACTTTCTTTTGCTGTTTTAAACCTAATTTCTTCTAATTCTACACATTTTGCCATGAGACGGACAGAAAAAAAAGATCAGTTTTTAAAGATAATTCTTTGCAGTTTTACACATTTTGCCAACGTTATAAGCCACCAATCAATGACATGAGATTTTAACTTCTCCCTGGCTGTCTACTTTTTATTTTGGTGATTGTTAGTTCTAAAAGATGGTCTTCAAAATAAATATCTCCATTACATCTTCTACATACTTTACCTCTGGTTTTAGTCATTAAGTTTACACACAACGTTTTACCAAAATGTATTTTCTTGCTTTAACCCACATCCTCTCCTTCCTCTTTCTCCAATCCCTCTCCACCCCATTCCTCCTCCCTCTCCTCCCAATCCCTCTCCCTCTCCTCCCCATCCCTCCTCCCCATCCCTCTCCTCCCCATCCCTCCTCCCCATCCCTCCTCCCAATCCCTCTCTCCCTCCTCCCAATCCCTCTCTCCCTCCTCCCAATCCCTCTCTCCCTCCTCCCAATCCCTCTCTCCCTCCTCCCCATCCCTCTCCTCCCCATCCCTCTCCTCCCCATCCCTCCTCCCCATCCCTCTCCCTCTCCTCCCCATCCCTCCTCCCTATCCTCCCCATCCCTCTCTCTCTCCTCCCCATCCCCCTCCTCCCCATCCCTCTCCCTCCTCTCCATCCCTCTCCTCCCTCTCCCTCCTCCCCATCCCTCTCCCTCCTCCCCATCCCTCCCTCCTCTCTCCTCCCCATCCCCATCCCTCTCCTCCCCATCCCTCTCCCTCTCCTCCCCATCCCTCTCCCCCTCCTCCCCATCCCCCTCCCCCTCCTCCCCATCCCTCTCCCTCTCCTCCCCATCCCTCTCCTCCCCATCCCTCTCCTCCCCATCCCTCTCCTCCCCATCCCTCTCCCTCCTCCCCATCCCTCTCCCTCCTCCCCATCCCTCTCCTCCCTCTTCCTCCTCCCCATCCCCATCCCTCTCCTCCCCATCCCTCTCCCTCTCCTCCCCATCCCTCTCCCCCTCCTCCCCATCCCCCTCCCCTCCTCCCCATCCCTCTCCCTCCCTCCCCATCCCTCTCCTCCCCATCCCTCCCTCCCCATCCCTCTCCTCCCCATCACTCTCCCTCCTCCCATCACTCTCCCTCCTCCCCTCACTCTCCCTCCTCCCATCCCTCTCCCTCCTCCCATCCCTCTCCCTCTCCTCCCCATCCCCTCCCTCCTCCCCATCCCTCTCCCTCTCCTCCCCATCCCTCTCTGCCTCTCCTCCCCATCCCTCTCTCCCTCCTCCCCATCCCTCTCCTCCCCATCCCTCTCCTCCCCATCCCTCCTCCCCATCCCTCTCCTCCCCATCCCTCTCCCTCCTCCCCATCCCTCCTCCCCTCCCCTCCTCCCATCCCTCTCCTCTCCTCCCCATCCCTCTCCTCCCTCCCCTCCTCCCCATCCCCATCCCTCCTCCCCATCCCTCTCCCTCCTCCCCATCCCTCTCCTCCCTCTCCCTCCTCCCCATCCCTCTCCCTCCTCCCCATCCCTCTCTGCCTCTCCTCCCCATCCCTCTCCCTCTCCTCCCCATCCCTCTCCCCTCCTCCCCATCCCTCTCCCCCTCCTCCCCATCCCTCTCCCCTCCGCCCCATCCCTCTCCTCCCATCCCTCCTCCTCCCATCCCTCTCTCCCTCCTCCCCATCCCTCTCCTCCCCATCCCTCTCCTCCCATCCCCTCCCTCTCCTCCCCATCCCTCTCCCTCCTCCCCATCCCTCCCCCTCCTCCCCATCCCTCTCCTCCCCATCCCTCTCCTCCCCATCCCTCCTCCCCCACCAGGTTCTGTCCCAGGCGTTCTGAAAGCAGTTCCTCCTCCTCGTCCTCTTGCTCCAGCTCCGTCTCCCGTTCCCCGGTTCCCTGTCGGTACCGGCTCCCCTACCCACAGTCCTGGAACCGCTCTCGGTCCACATCAAAGTCCTGGACTCAGTCTGGTTCCAGATCTAGGTCCAGATCCCCCTCCACACTGGCCCACAGCAGGGCCCAGAGGTGGAAGGACTGCTGCAGGTCACTGATGGCATTAATACTTTTTTTAAAGTATTTTGTAAAAGTTTTTAGGGGTGTGTATTATTAAAGGAGTTCTGAATGATAGTTAATAATACAAAAGCCACACTGGTCTTCCGTAGTCCATCTCACCTCGCTGTCTCCCCTCCCCCAACCTTCAGCTCCAACAGGGACTCCAGGAAACGAAAGAGACAACAAGAGATGAGGAATCAAAAACTAAAAGCCATAGTGAGTACTGAGTAGTACATTACAAACCGTGGTACACCTTGTGTTTTTGCTGTTAACATTTTAGAAATATATTTTTTAATACATTTTAAGATGTTAAATGTAAACGTGACATTACTTCCTGATTAATTTGGAGACCAAATTGTCGCCAACTGTCCTCTTCGGTTCCCACCAGATGGCCAAGCTGCAAATTGAAGATTGGCTATATCATAAACATTTCTGGAAACCAAAATGAGCTTTTTGGTCTTCAATTTAGGTCAGGAATACAATACAATAACAAAGATGTTTCAGACAACAAGCACTTTCATTCCCTCTGACATCATTGCATGTGTGATATAACAGCATGTACTACAATGTATTTGAATTACATTGCTGGAGTCTCATCTCCTCTGAAACAAAACCAATACAGATGCGCCTGGGAGAGACCTGCGGCACCGTTTCCCCTTTCGCAGATCTCTGCTTCATGTTTGGGTTTAAAATCTGATTTTAAGAAGATCATTTGTAGAAATCTGCAGGGCAGATTGTGATAGTGACAACCCTTGGTGCATTGTTTTGTGTGGCCAGGACGAGCGCAGGGTGGTGTACGTGGGCCGCATCCAGAGGACCATGATGCACGCGGAGCTGAGAGAACGCTTCTCTCTGTTTGGAGAGGTGGAGGAATGCACCCTGCACTTTAGAGACAGGGGGTGAGTCTTTTCTTTCTCTGCATCAAAAGAGATGGACAAAAATCATTAGCATCAGTGTCTTTAAACTCTTTCTTCTCTAGACTTTCTCTGTCCTCTTTCCCCTTCTCGCCCCCTCACCTCTCCCTCTCTGTCCCCCTCACCTCTCCCTCTCTGTCCCCCTCACCTCTCCTCTCTGCCCCCTCACCTCTCTCCTCCGCCCCCCACCTCCCCCTCGCCCCCACCTCTCCCTCTCTGTCCCCATCACCTCTCTCTCTTTCTCTCTCTGTCCCCCTCACTTCTCTCTCTGTCCCCCTTCACCTCTGTCACTCTTTCGGCCCCCTTAGATATAATCATACTTCATTTTATTTATTGAACACTTATTTTACCAGGTAACTTACCTTTGTCCATGTCAAGTGGTTAGGAAATAACAATTTCTTAACCTGTGTTCTGTTTCCATAGCGACCACTACGGCTTTGTGACGTTCTACAACATGAAAGATGCGTTCTCAGCCATCGAGAACGGCTACAAGCTGAGGAGACCTGACGAGCTGCCCTTTGACCTCTGCTTCGGGGGCAGGCGTCAGTTCTGCAAATCTACGTACGCCGACCTAGGTGAGAACCTTTAAGGGTCCCAAATGGGAAAGGGAGATACCTACTCAGTTGTTCAACTGAAAGGTGTCTTCCACATTTAACCCCTCTGAATCAGAGAGGTGCGGGGGGCTGCCTTAATCAACATCCCATGTATTCGGCGCCTGGGGAACAGTGGGTTAACTGCCTTGCTCAGTGGCAGAATGACAGATTTTACCTTGTCAGCTCGGGGATTTGATCCAACAACCTTTTGGTTACTGGACCAACGTTCCTAACCACTAGGCTACCTGCCACACAATGGCACCCTATGTTTATTAAGAATGTGTATCGGCCTCTCAGACGAAGGCTTTCCCCTTTTGGGAAATGGATGACATGAGTTTATTAAGTCACATGCACAGGGTCGCAGATGTAATTGCAGGGTAAACAGGTTGAAATCATAGCATGTTGGTAACTGAACTGGGTTGTTTCACCAGATTCTAATCGGGAAGAGGAGGACCCCACTCCAGCGAAAAGTGAGGAGGAGGAGCTGGACTTTGACACGCTATTGAAGCAGGCACAGAAAGGCTTGAAGCGGTAGCAGAGTCCTGGAGGAAGAGAGGGAGCCAAGAAAGGAATGATGGAGATGTCACCCTGTTCCCTATAGAGGGCACTAACCTGAGGGCTCTGGTCCCAAAGCAGTGCCCTCTATAGAAGGGAATGATGGAGATGTCACCCTATTCCCTATAGAGGGCACTAACCTGGGGGTTCTGGTCTCAAAGCAGTGCCCTCTATAGAAGGGAACGGGGTGTAATTTGGTCCTGCTCCAACAAGTTAGAAAGACTTACCTCAGAGCTATACACATGCACATACTTTAACATTGTAGAAATGTTGTTTTAACTTGTTCACTTTTAACTCATTGTATTTACCGTGCTAGCAAGACTTTGTTGATGCAGTAAAAAGATTTGTAAGAAGAAAAAAATCATATGAAACTTATGGAATATTGTAGTTTATTTATTTTTTAAAGGAAGAATCTTTAAATATCTTTGTTTGCACTCATATTGCATTTGCAAGCTTTGCTTTACTCTCATCTGTTACAATGTTTAAAAAGTTGAGATTCCCTTAGTCATTTTATTCCCAATTATGAACATGTTCTTTATGAATGAATAAAGAGTATTATTGTGTAATACTGAACTAGTGTCCACCCCATTTCCCTGACTGGATGGATCCATGGACTGACAGATGAAGGAATATCTCAAACACTACACGTCCGTCTTTTTAAAGTGGAAATGAGTTGCTTAGTAACAGCCTACCTTTGGCTTTGAAGCTCACAATGTAGAAAATAATTAACCTGCCAAACTATACATTTCCAAAACGACATTCACTTTGAATAGGATGGTACAAGGTAATCACAGGCAAGACTAGTTTAAGAGGAAATGAATTAAGTTAAAGTAGACTTGTGAACTGATGCCTATTTTTTTTATTTGGCACGTTGATAAGATGGAGGGCGGACCCTTTAAAGGAAATTGTACACTGTCTCTTTAAGCACGCACCAACCAGTAGCTCGACATCGATCGATCCACGATTGCGCATGGTTAACTAAAACAATATTTTCTCGACTTTTAATTATGATTCTTCCTATGATTGGCATTCCACTGTCTAATTCTGTAGCACAACTTATATCGCTTTATTTGGCGAGCTACTGAGTCTGCGCACTAGGGAGCAATAAGGAACTCATTACTATCATGCTAATAAAATCCTATGCAGAGCTACGTGGTTGACACAAACACAGCTAGGCCGTTTTGAGTGATCGAGTGTCATTGACTAACTTTACCTAGCTCGATGTGCTACTAAAGGCTTCATCTAACGCCTGATCAAATCATCTCCGGGACAGGTACACAAATTGAAACTACCTAGAACTTGGAGAAAACCATGCCGAAGCCGAGCGCTTCCAAGGCGGCAGCTGAGACGGGGAAGACCCGCAGGTTCATCAGTGGTGTGGTGGAAGGTGAGAGTTCTACTCGTCATCACGTCAAATGGTCTACTGTAAGATGTCAATCAAATAGCCTGCTGTAGGAAAGGCCTACAAATAGTGTCTGTTTTGATTCAATGTAGTTACATTAAGCCACACATTTCAGTGCATGTGTCAGATTATAATAATATGGTATATTTGTATATACCATATAAACTCAGCAAAAAAAGAAACGTCCTCTCACTGTCAACTGCGTTTATTTTCTAATTTTAGGAGGGCATTTTAGATCTATTAAGACATTGTAATTGTATAAAGACATTCAAATTCTATGAGGAATTTGAATTATCTGAGGACATTCTAGTTCTATGAGGACATTCTAGTTCTATGAGGACATTCTAGTTCTATGAGGACATTCTAGTTCTATGAGGACATTCTAGTTCTATGAGGACATTCTAGTTCTATGAGGACATTCTAGTTCTATGAGGACATTCTAGTTCTATGAGGAAATTGTAGTTCTATGAAGACATTTTAAACGCAGCAAAAAAAGAAACGTCCTCTCAATGTCAACTGCATTAATTTTCAGCAAACTTAACATGTGCAAATATTTGTATGAACATAAGATTCAACAACTGAGACATAAACTGAACAAGTTCCACAGACATGTGACTAACAGAAACAGAATGTGTCCCTGAACAAAGGGGGGGGGGGGGGTCAAAATCAAAAGTAACAGTCGGTATCTGGTGTGGCCACCAGCTGCATTAAGTACTGCAGTGCATCTCCTCCTCATGGACTGCACCAGATTTGCCAGTTCTTGCTGTGGGATGTTACCCCACTCTTCCACCAAGGCACCTGAAAGTTCCCGGACATTTCTGGGGGGAATGGCCCTAGCCCTCACCCTCCGATTCAACAGGTCCCAGACATGCTCAATGGGATTGAGATCTGGGCTCTTTGCTGGCCATGGCAGAACACTGACATTCCTGTCTTGCAGGAAATCATGCACAGAAAGAGCAGTATGGCTAGTGGCATTGTCATGCTGGAGGGTCATGTCAGGATGAGCCTGCAGGAAGGGTACCACATGAGGGAGGAGGATGTCTTCCCTGTAACACACAGAGTTGAGATTGCCTGCAATGACCATGAGCTCAGTCCGATGATGCTGTGACACACTGACCCAGACCATGACGGACCCTCCACCTCCAAATCGATCCCGCTCCACAGTACAGGCCTCGGTGTAACTCTCATTTCTTCGACGTGTTTAAACCCTTTACAATGAAGATCTGTGAAGTGATTTTGATTTTTACGAATTATCTTTGAAAGACAGGGTCCTGAAAAAGGGACGTTTCTTTTTTGGCTGAGTTTATATCAGGGATGGGGAAACTCCAGTCCTGAGGGGTGGAGTGGTTTCATGTTCCCCCTATCTCTAGCAAACACAGCTGATTTAACCTACTTGCATTCTAAACTGAAGGCCACTATTAGTTGATCATTGGTGTCAGGTGTGTTAGCTGGGGCAAAAAGAGTGACCAATCAGGCTCTGGAGGACTGGAGTTACCCATCCATGATATATATACAGTACCAGTCAAAAGTTTGGACACACCTACTCATTACAGGGTTTTTCTTCATTTTTTAATATTTGCTACATTGTAGAATAATAGTGAAGACATCAAAACTATGAAATAGCACATATGGAATCATTTAGTAACCTTTATTAAAGTGTTCAACAAATCAAAATATATTTTATATTCTTCAAAGTAGCCACCCTGTGCCTTGATGACAGCTTTGCGTGCTCTGTGCTCCACGGTATGCATGACAACTGTAACAGTTCATATGACCTTTGCTTCACTCAGGCTTTTACGGGCGACCATGGACTATGGAACAGAGGACTGAGCTTTTCCAGAGGTAGTAAACCATTTCTAAACACACACTCACCCATACTCTTCCTCTCCCTCTTCTTCACAGGGAACTTATTATCCACGTGTTCCTTTCACCTATCCAGTCCTTACAGGAAGTTGTTGCTTTGCCAGAAGTGTCTCATACAGTGTGTTTGTTTGTGTAGGGAGCAGAAGTGGGGTCTGAACACGTACCTCTACGCCCCTAAAGATGACTACAAACACAGAATGTACTGGAGGGACCTGTACTCACCTGAGGAGGCAGGTTAGGAGGACACCGCGTCACTCACACACACACACACACACACACACACACACACACACACAGACACACACAGACACACACACACACACACACACACACACACACACACACACACACACACACAAAGTGTTGCAAACCCCTGACCCCTACATCAGTACCACCTAGTTACACCCCACCCTTAGTTCAGATAAGAGACAGTGATTGTGATGTGTGTTGTTGTTGTTGTGGCGTTGCCTAGGAGATGCAGCTCCGTATTGTGTCTGTTGATATGTTGTCATGTCAAATCATCGTTGATGCCCTCACTTTGACCTGAAGATCCACTCCCCTTTACCTTTGATCTACTTAGATTGAATTGATCTACTTAGCAACTAACGCATTGTTGTAAAAGCCTCTGTCTCGAATGACACCATTTCCCCCAAATAGTAAAAGTAGATGGTGCACGTCTTTAGGGTATAGTTAGTCATTTTGAGACATGGACAAATAAAATGTGTTCTTGTCAATCCATTTACCTGGTTAATTGAAGGTAAAATTGTATTTAAAAAAAAACTGACGTGGCACCCTCTTCCCTAATCTATACAGTATGTACAGGATATATAATGCACGACCTTTGACCTGGTCAAAAGTAGTGCACTATAAAGGGAATAGGGTGCCATTTGGGGTGAATGTTAATCTTCTGTTCCAGAGAAACTGGTTGCTCTGATAACTGCAGCGAAGAAGAACGGAGTGGACTTCATCTACGCCATCTCCCCTGGACTGGACATCACATTCTCCAACCCCAAAGAGGTGGCCACCCTGAAGAGGAAACTGGACCAGGTGATGTTCCAGAACTATGGTAGCCTAGAACTGGACCAAGTGATGTTCTAGAACTATGGTAGCCTAGAACTGGACCAAGTGATGTTCCAGAACCATGGTAACCTAGAACTGGACCAAGTGATGTTCCAGAACCATGGTAACCTAGAACTGGACCAGGTGGGGTTATAGAAGTATGATGATCTAGAACTGGACCAGGTGGGGTTCTAGAAGTATGATGATCTAGAACTGGACCAGGTGGGGTTCTAGAAGTATGGTAGCCTAGACCTGGACCAGGTGGGGTTCTAGAAGTATGGTGGCCTAGAACTGAACCAGGTGGGGTTCTAGAAGTATGGTAGCCTAGAATGGGACCAGGTGGTGTTCTAGAAGTATGGTAGCCTAGAACTGGACCAGATGGGGTTCTAGAAGTATGGTAGCCTAGAACTGGACCAGGTCAGGTGGGGTTCTAGAAGTATGTTTAGAGAGAAAGTGTGGCCTGTGAGAAAAGCTGATTTCTCCTCCCCTCTCCTCTTCCAGGTAAGTGGGTTTGGCTGCAGTTCCTTCTCCCTCCTCTTCGACGACATCGAGACAGAGATGTGTCCGGCGGACAAGCAGGCATTCAGCTCGTTCGCCCACGCCCAGGTAGCTGTCACCAACGAGGTGTTCAAACACCTGGGACAGCCTGACACCTTCCTCTTCTGCCCCACAGGTGAGGTCAGAGGTCAGACCATCACCACAGAATCAGAATGATCTAGAAGGGACAAACGGTCAGTAAGACCCATAGAAATAGGATCAGAAGGATCTAGAATGGACATTCCAATTCCATATCAACATTCCAATGTCAGACAACTGCACAATGAGAATGTCATTGTAATTAAAAGCAGTGTTCCATTACATGTTGGTTGCTGGCAGCCATATTGGACACACCCTGTTTTAAAATTCAATAAAAATTCTTTATTTTCTCACAATTTGCTGCTTTTTGCAAGTGTCGTCAAGGACTAGAATGTCTGTGTGTGTTGTGGTTTGTTTCAGATTACTGTGCAGCATTCTGTACTCCTAACGTCTCCCAGTCGGCCTACCTTCACACTGTGGGAGAGAACCTCCTACCTGGGATTGATGTTCTCTGGACAGGTGAGATCAGACAGGAAGTCACTTTCCATGTTGTTTTCCACCAACTATAGTCTGTTTGCTAAATTTTGCTCCTGGAAGGTTTCCTCGGATGAGTGAGTTTTAAGGACAGTACAATGCACATTGGTAAGACTATCAGGCATCCAATCTAACCCACTCTATGCTATCCTGTCCTGCAGGTCCTAAGGTGGTGTCGCACCACATCACTGTAGAGTCCATTGTAGAGGTGTCCTCTGTCCTGAAGAGGGCGCCGGTTATCTGGGACAACATCCACGCCAATGACTACGACCCCCAGAGAATCTTCATGGGACCATACAAGGTGTCTATTATTAATACTACGACCCCAGAGGATGAGACCATACAAGGTGTCTATTATTAATACTATGACCCCTGAGGATGAGACCATACAAGGTGTCTATTATTAATACTACGACCCCAGAGGATGAGACCATACAAGGTGTCTATTATTAATACTACGACCCCAGAGGATGAGACCATACAAGGCTTCTATTATTAATACTACGACCCCAGAGGATGAGACCATACAAGGTGTCTATTATTAATACTATGACCCCAGAGGATGAGACCATACAAGGCTTCTATTATTAATACTACGACCCCAGAGGATGAGACCATACAAGGCTTCTATTATTAATACTACGACCCCAGAGGATGAGAACATACAAGGTTTATATAATTAATACTATGACCCCAGAGGATGAGACCATACAAGGTGTCTATTATTAATACTATGACCCCAGAGGATGAGACCATACAAGGCTTCTATTATTAATACTACGACCCCAGAGGATGAGACCATACAAGGTGTCTATTATTAATACTATGACCCCAGAGGATGAGACCATACAAGGCTTCTATTATTAATACTACGACCCCAGAGGATGAGACCATACAAGGCTTCTATTATTAATACTACGACCCCAGAGGATGAGAACATACAAGGTTTATATAATTAATACTATGACCCCAGAGGATGAGACCATACAAGGTGTCTATTATTAATACTATGACCCCAGAGGATGAGACCATACAAGGCTTCTATTATTAATACTACGACCCCAGAGGATGAAACCATACAAGGCTTTTATTATTAATACTACGACCCCAGAGGATGAGACCATACAAGGCTTTTATTATTAATACTACGACCCCAGAGGATGAGACCATACAAGGTGTCTATTATTAATACTACGACCCCAGAGGATGAGACCATACAATGTGTCTATTATTAATACTACGACCCCAGAGGATGAGACCATACAAGGTTTATATAAATAATACTACGACCCCAGAGGATGAGACCATACAAGATGTCTATTATTAATACTACGACCCCAGGGGATGAGACCATACAAGGTGTCTATTATTAATACTACGACCCCAGAGGATGAGACCATACAATGTGTCTATTATTAATACTACGACCCCAGAGGATGAGACCATACAATGTGTCTATTATTAATACTACGACCCCAGGGGATGAGACCATACAAGGTTTATATAAATAATACTACGACCCCAGAGGATGAGACCATACAAGGTGTCTATTATTAATACTACGACCCCAGAGGATGAGACCATACAAGGTGTCTATTATTAATACTACGACCCCAGAGGATGAGACCATACAAGGTGTCTATTATTAATACTACGACCCCAGAGGATGAGACCATACAAGGTGTCTATTATTAATACTACGACCCCAGAGGATGAGACCATACAAGGTGTCTATAATTAATACTACGACCCCAGGGGATGAGACCATACAAAGTGTCAATTATTAATACTACGACCCCAGAGGATGAGACCATACAAGGTGTCTATTATTAATACTACGACCCCAGAGGATGAGACCATACAAGGTGTCTATTATTAATACTATGACCCCAGAGGATGAGACCATACAAGGTTTATATAATTAATACTATGACCCCAGAGGATGAGACCATACAAGGTGTCTATTATTAATACTATGACCCCAGAGGATGAGACCATACAAGGTTTATATAATTAATACTATGACCCCAGAGGATGAGACCATACAAGGTGCCTATTATTAATACTATGACCCCAGAGGATGAGACCATACAAGGTTTATATAATTAATACTACGACCCCAGAGGATGAGACCATACAAGGTGTCTATAATTAATACTACGACCCCAGGGGATGAGACCATACAAGGTGTCTATTATTAATACTACGACCCCAGAGGATGAGACCATACAAGGCTTCTATTATTAATACTACGACCCCAGAGGATGAGACCATACAAGGCTTCTATTATTAATACTACGACCCCAGAGGATGAGAACATACAAGGTTTATATAATTAATACTATGACCCCAGAGGATGAGACCATACAAGGTGTCTATTATTAATACTATGACCCCAGAGGATGAGACCATACAAGGCTTCTATTATTAATACTACGACCCCAGAGGATGAAACCATACAAGGCTTTTATTATTAATACTACGACCCCAGAGGATGAGACCATACAAGGCTTTTATTATTAATACTACGACCCCAGAGGATGAGACCATACAAGGTGTCTATTATTAATACTACGACCCCAGAGGATGAGACCATACAATGTGTCTATTATTAATACTACGACCCCAGAGGATGAGACCATACAAGGTTTATATAAATAATACTACGACCCCAGAGGATGAGACCATACAAGATGTCTATTATTAATACTACGACCCCAGGGGATGAGACCATACAAGGTTTATATAAATAATACTACGACCCCAGAGGATGAGACCATACAAGGTGTCTATAATTAATACTATGACCCCAGAGGATGAGACCATACAAGGTGTCTATTATTAATACTACGACCCCAGAGGATGAGACCATACAAGGTTTATATAAATAATACTACGACCCCAGAGGATGAGACCATACAAGGTGTCTATTATTAATACTACGCCCCCAGAGGATGAGACCATACAAGGTGTCTATTATTAATACTACGACCCCAGAGGATGAGACCATACAAGGTGTCTATTATTAATACTACGACCCCAGAGGATGAGACCATACAAGGTGTCTATAATTAATACTACGACCCCAGAGGATGAGACCATACAAGGTGTCTATTATTAATACTACGACCCCAGAGGATGAGACCATACAAGGTGTCTATTATTAATACTACGACCCCAGAGGATGAGACCATACAAGGTGTCTATTATTAATACTACGACCCCAGAGGATGAGACCATACAAGGTGTCTATTATTAATACTACGACCCCAGAGGATGAGACCATACAAGGTGTCTATTATTAATACTACGACCCCAGAGGATGAGACCATACAAGGTGTCTATTATTAATACTACGACCCCAGAGGATGAGACCATACAAGGTGTCTATTATTAATACTACGACCCCAGAGGATGAGACCATACAAGGTTTATATAATTAATACTACGACCCCAGAGGATGAGACCATACAAGGTGTCTATAATTAATACTACGACCCCAGGGGATGAGACCATACAAAGTGTCAATTATTAATACTACGACCCCAGAGGATGAGACCATACAAGGTGTCTATTATTAATACTACGACCCCAGAGGATGAGACCATACAAGGTGTCTATTATTAATACTATGACCCCAGAGGATGAGACCATACAAGGTTTATATAATTAATACTATGACCCCAGAGGATGAGACCATACAAGGTGCCTATTATTAATACTATGACCCCAGAGGATGAGACCATACAAGGTTTATATAATTAATACTATGACCCCAGTGGACGAGACCATACAAGGTGTCTATAATTAATACGCTTTTCTATTCACCTTCTATTGTGGGTTTATGATAATTATTGTCTTTTCAACCACTATTGCCTATATAATGCACTGCTATTGCACTAGAAACAGTGTTCTAGAAGCAGTGTTCTAGAAGCAGTGTTCTAGAAGCAGTGTTCTAGAAGCAGTGTTCTAGAAGCAGTGTTCTAGAAACAGTGTTCTAGAAGCAGTGTTCTAGAAGCAGTGTTCTAGAAGCAGTGTTCTAGAAGCAGTGTTCTATAAGCAGTGTTCTAGAAGCTGTGTTCTATAAACAGTGTTCTATAAGCAGTGTGGTAGACAGGGAGTATGTTAATAGTAGATGTAGAATAAAAAATCCAGCTTGTTTCTCCATTAATCCACCTTGGATAGTTTCCCGGTCAGGCTGAACCCCCCTAATTGGCTACATGTCCCCCTCTCCTTAGGATCGTCCCACAGACCTGATCCCCAAGCTGAGAGGGGTGCTGACCAACCCTAACTGTGAGTACTACCCTAACTTCGTGGCGATCCATACCCTGGCGACGTGGTGCCGGTCTGGAGGAGGACAGAGAGACGTGGAGATGAGTGAGTATCTATGAGGTGTTACTGTTTTACACTCCTTTTAATGTCTTATGTGAGGCAGCTTGATGTACAAATAACCCCTGGACAGGACGCCAGTCTATCTCAGGGCCTTGCCCCCAATCCATCCACTGAGTGCCATGCAGAGAGGCATCGGCACCCATTTTTAGAGTCTTTGGTATGACTCAACCGGGGGGATCGAACCCCTAACCTTCCAATCTTAGGATGAACCACAATGCCAATGAGTTAAACTAACCCTAAACTATGTCATCGCCCCAGCAGGTGATGATGATGATGAGGCAGGCTCAGACCCCCGCTACAGCCCCAGGAGAGCCCTCACCCTGGCCCTGACTGACTGGCTACAGGAGTTCCTCAGCACGGACCAGCCTGGAGGTACAGAGGGAAAGATGACCAACCAAGAGGGCAGCTTCAACATTCAATTCAATACAACTTTATTTATCCCCTCGTGGGCAAACACATGAAAACGACACAAAAACAACACATCATAGTCTCCATGAGGACCGTGATTACAGATCCACTTTTTAATTACATCTATTCATTGTGAAGAGATAAAACAGATGAATTAACTCTCTGGCTGTCGTCTTCACCTCAGGCCCTCGACCTCTGAACCCCACCCACCTGAAGAAAGAGTCCTCTGATGAGGAGCCCATGCAGACTGACGTGGGAGACCCCGTGTACGTGCCAGGCTCTGGGGACAACCCCCTGTTCACAGCAGAACCCCTGACCCTGGACGATCTCCAGCTACTCTCAGAACTGTTCTACCTGCCGTATGAACACGGTTCTACTGCTAGAACCATGCTGACGGAACTGGACTGGCTGAAAGCACACAGAGAAGCAGTGGGAGAGGCAGAGACTGAGATGGTGAGGAGTGTGTGTGTTGGGACTGGGATGGTGAGGAGTGTGTGTGTGTTGGGACTGATATGGTGAGGAGTGTGTGTGTGTTGGGACTGGGATGGTGAGGAGTGTGTGTGTTGGGACTGAGATGGTGAGGAGTGTGTGTGTTGGGACTGAGATGGTGAGGAGTGTGTGTGTTGGGACTGGACTGGGATGGTGAGGAGTGTGTGTGTTGGGACTGAGATGGTGAGGAGTGTGTGTGTTGGGACTGGACTGGGATGGTGAGGAGTGTGTGTGTTGGGACTGAGATGGTGAGGAGTGTGTGTGTTGGGACTGAGATGGTGAGGAGTGTGTGTGTTGGGACTGGGATGGTGAGGAGTGTGTGTGTTGGGACTGGGATGGTGAGGAGTGTGTGTGTTGGGACTGGGATGGTGAGGAGTGTGTGTGTTGGGACTGAGATGGTGAGGAGTGTGTGTGTTGGGACTGGGATGGTGAGGAGTGTGTGTGTGTTGGGACTGGGATGGTGAGGAGTGTGTGTGTTGGGACTGGGATGGTGAGGAGTGTGTGTGTTGGGACTGGACTGAGATGGTGAGGAGTGTGTGTGTTGGGACTGAGATGGTGAGGAGTGTGTGTGTTGGGACTGGGATGGTGAGGAGTGTGTGTGTTGGGACTGAGATGGTGAGGAGTGTGTGTGTTGGGACTGGGATGGTGAGGAGTGTGTGTGTTGGGACTGAGATGGTGAGGAGTGTGTGTGTTGGGACTGGGATGGTGAGGAGTGTGTGTGTTGGGACTGGGATGGTGAGGAGTGTGTGTGTTGGGACTGAGATGGTGAGGATTGTGTGTGTTGGGACTGGGATGGTGAGGAGTGTGTGTGTGTTGGGACTGGGATGGTGAGGAGTGTGTGTGTTGGGACTGAGATGGTGAGGAGTGTGTGTGTTGGGACTGGGATGGTGAGGAGTGTGTGTGTGTTGGGACTGGGATGGTGAGGAGTGTGTGTGTTGGGACTGGACTGGCTGAAGGGACTGAGGCAGTGTGGGATATAGAGACAAGGACTGAGTGGGACACACTCAATCAATGTAATAATTTAAGTATCTTTATTGATGTGGAAATTGTAAGAACTTACATTGACAACTTTCTCTAACACACACACCCTCTCTCTCTTTCTCACTAACTCTGTCTCTCTGTCTCCATGTATCTCTCGGTCCCCCCTCTCCCTCTCTACAGACAGCAGAGTGGCGTTCCAGGGCGAAGTGTTTTGACGTGATGTGTGTTGCTGTGTTTACCATGTTTAACCGTCTGTCCAACGCCCCCAACCGGAGCATCCTCTACGACCTCTACAACTACATCTGTGACATCAAGAGTGGTGTCACCCTGGCCCGCGCCTACGTCAAACAATTGGGTACAACGGGGGGGGGGGAATAGTGTGTGTGTGTGTGAGACACATGAAGCGGCGCCGCCAAATAATTAAGTACAACGGGCGTGGCTGCGGGGAGGGGAGAGAGACCCATATAGTATGTTGTTGTGTAGGTCACTGCGTTATTGTATGTTGTGGTACAAGGAGCTGTATGCAGTAGGCAATAAGCATACAGGTTGATGTATCATTTAAGTGTAATATTGTTTGTGTCCACAGGGGGGCAGAGTAGGTCCTCAGGCCAGGTGATGACTGACGACCCAGAGCCCTGGGGGTTTAGAGGGGGTCTCTCCGGGGAGTTCCAGGTACGGCGCTTACCCCCATCATCCGCCCCCTTTAACCCCCATATCCCACCCCTTTAACCCCCATATCCCACCCCTTTAACCCCCATATCCCACCCCTTTAACCCCCATATCCCACCCCTTTAACCCCCATATCCCACCCCTTTAACCCCCATCATCCGCCCCTTTAACCCCCATCATCCACCCCTTTAACCCCCATATCCCACCCCTTTAACCCCCATATCCCACCCCTTTAACCCCCATATCCCACCCCTTTAACCCCCATCATCCACCCCTTTAACCCCCATATCCCACCCCTTTAACCCCCATCATCCACCCCTTTAACCCCCATATCCCACCCCTTTAACCCCCATTATCCACCCCTTTAAATCCCATATCCCACCCTTTTAACCCCCATCATCCACCCCTTTAAATCCCATATCCCACCCCTTTAACCCCCAAATCCCACCCCATTTTAACCCCCATCTCCCCTTTGATGAGATGACTGGAATTATTTTGTATGCCTCTTACATCTCAATCGGTCGACAGCGTCATTGCATCAACATTGGTAATAAATTCTGCAGTCAAACTTTTATGTAATTGTCATCCAAAATTGTAACTGGATGTCTGCAACAAAAGTTCAACATTCACCTTTTGCTACTATTTTGTCTACGAGTACAATGTGATGCACCACACAGAACACACTACAGCTGTATGTACTTCTGCTGTCACATTCACATCACAGATCAACACTCAATGACAAGCCACACACACACACAGGGGATCACAGACAACCACCTAGACAGAGCCATTGATCTCTCAGGCATAACAAAGAGATCATTGACTTGGTACTGACTGGTTGATGACGATAGTATTGCTGCTGTTTATTGTTGTTTAGAGAATGCTGCCTTGCCATGGTAACAGAGATCTGTTCCGCCACCCTCCTATGACATCAGTGTATTCTATACGACCCTTCTGCCCAGAAGACAAGGTTAGTTATTTCAATATATCTAGAACTGACTATAACATATCTGTTAAAATATACGAGACGTGTGGACCGACTGGGAATGGAAACCAGGTTTTCTGAGTGTTTTGCCATAAGACTGTGTTAGCCCACTGAGCGAAAGCCTGTAGTATAGAGCACCACAGTGGACACGTCAGAATTCCCATAAAACCTAGCAGTCAAAAAGGGAAATGGTTCCAAACGTTTTTCCTCCATTCATTTTTCCCATAGGGGATTTTAGAAACACTTAAAATAAGGGCTGTGTTTCGTGTAGGTTTACCCTGGAGTGATGTTTTGATAACTATGTAAATCTCTCTCGGACAAGGTGACTTTTTTAAATCAATATATTCGGCTCTATTTACTCTGATTCAAAAATGCTAATTAGCATCAAAGTAGACATCATGCAAAACTACAAATCCCAAGAAGCTCCTGCACATCATCTCTAGCTGACACCTTTGCTAACAGGTATTGTGTCAATTTAAAACTTGCACAAGACAGTTCACAGAATTGTCCATATAAAGAACTTTAGTCAATTTATTCATTACAACATCGATTCAGCAGTCTCGTCTATGTCATGGCATTTGTAGTTCTGTATGATAGCCACATTAGCATTACATTTTTGGGAGGTAAATACAGGCGAATATATTGATAAGTCACCTTGTCTGATGGGGGGGATTTACATGGTTATCAGAACATCACGCCAAGGTAAACCTACACAAAACACAGCCCTTATTTTAAGTGTTTCTAAAATCCCTTATGGGAAAAATGAATGATGCTAGGTTTTATGGGTATTCTGACTCATACTGTGGTACTCTGTTTGAATAATTATGCTAATATAACTTGCACGTTTAATTCTCATTGAGAAGCTAACGTGTGTAGTTATAAGCTAACCCGGGCATTAGCTAGCCTGGGCGTTAGGTTTGGTTCACCAAACCACCTCTGTAATACGTGAGGCATGTATCGGCTAGCTGACATCTTTATTGATTTTGTCTTTATAACATCTCTGTTGTTTCAGACTGAGATACAGAAGATCCACATGGAGATGCAGAGAGGAGAGGCCAAGGCTCCTGCAGCAGCACTACCTGCTCTGATCAGTGATGGGTGAGGGAGTGTGTACAGCATGATTCCCCAATGATCCACTCTGGACAGTCTCTGATCAGTGATGGGTGAGGGAGGGAGTGTGTACAGCATGACTCCCCAATGATCTACTCTGATCAGTGATGGGTGAGGGAGGGAGTGTGTACAGCATGACTCCCCAATGATCTACTCTGGACAGTCTCTGATCAGTGATGGGTGAGGGAGGGAGTGTGTACAGCATGACTCCCCAATGATCTACTCTGGACAGTCTCTGATCAGTGATGGGTGAGGGAGGGAGTGTGTACAGCATGACTCCCCAATGATCCACTCTGGACAGTCTCTGATCAGTGATGGGTGAGGGAGGGAGTGTGTACAGCATGACTCCCCAATGATCTACTCTGGACAGTCTCTGATCAGTGATGGGTGAGGGAGGGAGTGTGTACAGCATGACTCCCCAATGATCCACTCTGGACAGTCTCTGATCAGTGATGGGTGAGGGAGGGAGTGTGTACAGCATGACTCCCCAATGATCCACTCTGGACAGTCTCTGATCAGTGATGGGTGAGGGAGTGTGTGTGTACAGCATGACTCCCCAATGATCCACTCTGGACAGTCTCTGATCAGCCAGTAGTTGTTCTTCAATATGTGACTGCGCGCTTGTCCTGACCTTCAGTCTAGACAGCCAGTATGTAATGTCCCAGTGTACCTCTCCCCCTCCCCAGGCTAGCAGGAGGGCAGCTGTGCCCCTCCCCAAGCTGTGGTCTGGTTCTGGAGGATGAGAGGGGGGTGTGTGGTTATGCCCTGGGCCTTACTGACGCCACAGCAGCTGCACTGAACAACCAGGTAACCGCTAGGTTCCAACGGCACAATCACACACTGGAATATGACTTGGTCTTGTTTCAATCATTGACCCCAACATGATTCTATATGGTTGTAGTTCAGTTCTGTCTCTGTATTACTTCAGATGTTTTGTATGGAGTTCCTTGACTCTGAAAATACGATTTGATCTTTTCTCCCTCTCCCCCGTCCTTCTTGTAGAGAGCGTTGCCAGGGGACTTCCCTTCCATGATAACCATGCAGCTCCACCCCCGGGTTACAGACCCCGCCCCCGCCAGACGTATGATTGGCAGCCTGCTCTCGTTGATGAAGACCAGTGGTGAGTTGTTAACTTGTATATTCAAGTGCCACTACTGTGATTAGGGGGCTGACTCCCTTGTAGTTGTGCACCTGCACAGTGGGTTTCTGGTCACTGTTTGACTGAGCAGGTCTCTCCAACCCTGTTCCTGGAGAGATACTCTCCTGGAGGTTTTCACTCCAACCCTGTTCCTGGAGAGATACTCTCCTGGAGGTTTTCACTCCAACCCTGTTCCTGGAGAGATACTCTCCTGGAGGTTTTCTCTCCAACCCTGTTCCTGGAGAGATACTCTCCTGGAGGTTTTCACTCCAACCCTGTTCCTGGAGAGATACTCTCCTGGAGGTTTTCACTCCAACCCTGTTCCTGGAGAGATACTCTCCTGGAGGTTTTCACTCCAACCCTGTTCCTGGAGAGATACTCTCCTGGAGGTTTTCAATCCAACCCCAGTTGTAACTAAGCTGATCAACCAGCTAATTATTAGAATCAGGTGCACTAGATTAGGGTTGGAGTGAACCTACAGGACGGTAGCTCTCCAGGAACAGGGTTGGAGTGAACCTACAGAACGGTAGCTCTCCTGGAACAGGGTTAGAGTGAACCTACAGAACGGTAGCTCTCCTGGAACAGGGTTGGAGAACCCTGGCTTAGTGTGATGGCTGCTATGCAACGTGATGATGTCAGAGTTCAACAATACCCTTGACCTATTAGTAATCAGACCGGGGTTCAAGCACATTCAGCTTTAGAGGTGGGGATTTGACTATTGGCACAATACAAAGTAGGATTCAGTTACTGATCCAGAAATGAATCAGATGTGTCTATGCCAGATGGTGCTTCTCTCCCTGATGGCATAGGGCTGGATTATCAGAACTAACACATGTACAGCCCCTCATTCAGAATGAGGTGCATCGTTCAGTTTGTCTTGTTCCTTATTCTTTTCCCCTCGTTATCATTTGACTGTAGTTAACATCTGAATCTACCCCGCCCCTCTCTCTCCTACAGGTTCCAGAGGTGTGTTCTGTGAGCTGAGGCAGGGTGACAGGAGGATGTTTGACTTCTACTCTAAACTGGGCTCCTTCACAACGCTCAAAATGGCAGGGCTGCCTCAGGACGTCATCGCCATGGGAACCAGCTTGTAAACAAAGATGGCTGCCGCAAAGAGTCGTCGCCATGGGAACCACCTTGTACTACTACATCGTCAGGTTTTCAAAATGGCCTTTTGGATAACAGGGACGAGAACGTTTGATTGAAAAACATTGTTTCATGGCCATGTGTCAATCACTATAGGATGATGTGTGAAATGTATCTGATCCACATTGAGTATTTGTGGAACGTATCTTTGTAAATTCCAATCAGTTAATGGTATGTTTTAAATTATGACTTCCCTGAACAATCCCATATTAATGGAATGATAACTTGAAGTGATTGATTGCATTTAAATCAACCAGGATCTAACTAATGTACTGTATCTGTTTTATGTTGTGATCAATAAAGATTTGACCAATTTGAATCTGTATGACATGTTTTCTGTGGTAAGCTGTTCATTATTCAACCAACTCTGATCAAGAACCAGAATGACATGTGAACATTTTAATCTGAGGTGTTCTGTTTTAAGAGAAAACAAGTTATTAAGATAACAGCTGGTGTAAGAAGATCATGCATCTTATTCAGTAGTCTGGTCAACATATGTTGACAACCCAACGTCATCTAAGTTTTGCATTTGTGAGTCAGTGTTAGTTTAAACAAGGGTCCTCTTCAGAAGGCACAAACATTCTAACAGAACACCCCCAAAATTACTGGCCTTATTGGACAACTTCAGGTAATTAATGCTCAGTTTTAAAACGTTTCTTTCCGATTTGTGCCTACTGAACACAACCCTGTCAATTTTAGTATTTTTGTTCCTGTGAGCGTCAGTTTTTACGTCCGTTGTTCAACCATAGGTCTCCTTAGGCTGCGTTTAGATATGCAGCCAATTATTTTGACCAGTCAGATCTGATGTGATTGGTAAAAACCTCAGAATTGGGCTGCCTGTTTAAACCCAGACTCTTTTGGGGGCAGGAAGTTGCCCATGTGAAGAATCTTACAACACTAGTCATTTTTCTGGACAACCTTGGTGATGACTGGGACCTTCCTGGAACAGAGTCCTCCTACCTCATCACACTACTTCACAGGTAGGTGATGTTTGTAAGTTCTAACAACCAACCCTGTCCTGTTGTATTCTCCCTCTCTCCAATCTCCCCATCCCTCCATTTTAAATAAACTCCAGTCCTTCATACTTCAGGTCTCCTATCTTCGTCTCTGGCAGTAACATCCTCCCGTCTAACGTAAACGCCAGGATATACGTCGCTATCTTCCCCGCGTCCTCCTCCGACTTCAACGCGAGTACGATCTGATCGTCGGTGTCCGGTACGAACTTGAAGGAGGAGAAACCGTGCGTTGGGTGGAGCGGTCCAGCGTGCCCCACGGTGATGTCGCGGAAGTCCGAGGGGCAGGAGAGGAGGAGGTTGGTGGCGCGGCGCTCGTCGGCCATCTCATCGTAGCGTTCGGAGCTGGCGCGGCGGGGGAGGAAGAACCAGCGCTGGAGGCGGTCGGACCACGCCGCAGACTCATGGATCAGGTAACCTGGACGGGAGAAAGAGAGAAAGGGGAGATATATGAGAGAGAAAGTGTGAGATTAATCCAGTTGACAGAGATGGTGAGATGATTGAGGGAGTGTTTTTCCACACAACTGACTTGGTGCATCAGGTCGCCTCGGAGAAAGACAATAGAAAGTGACATCTTCAGAGGAACAGAGAGAGTTAGCGTGACAGAAAGATTAAAGGGTGTGTCATACATTCTCCCAGGAACCAAGAGGATTAAAGACAGGTGTATTAGACTCCGCCCCCCTCCCTCACCTGGCGGTTGAATCCCGGCTGCGCTGCGCAGGGCGTTGTAACGCGGTACCCAGTTCTCGTGTTCCACGTCGCCGCGGTAACCCACCACCTTGATCCATTGGGGGTTGTCGTTGATGAACTCTCCGGTAGTGGTCGTCCACTCTTTACCCAGACCCCCCACGTAGAGGCACTCATCCTTCACCGCCAGCCACTCCGCCTTGAACCCTACACAGAGGTCAAGGGTTAGAGGTTATTACAGTATGGTCCTGGTGATCCACTCTTTACCCAGAACCCCCCCACGTACAGACACTCATCCTTCAGGGCCAGCCACTCTGTTTTGAGCCCCCCACACACACACACACACTGACCTTTTGAGACAGACCCGTCTCCATCAGTCAGTATCACCCAGGGTACCGCCTGGTTCCCCTCTATCCTGTAGACAACTCCTGTACGGTCGTCCACACTGTATAGGTGACCGTTGAACGCAACTAGCTCCGACAGCTCCATACCTGGGGGTACAATGATCAGTCAGTCAATACAATGATCACTCGGTCAATACGATGATCAGTCGGTCAGTACGATGATCAGCCGGTCAGTACGATGATCAGTCGGTCAGTACGATGATCAGTCGGTCAATACGATGATCAGTCGGTCAGTATGATGATCAGTCGGTCAGTATGATGATCAGTCGGTCAGTATGATGATCAGCCGGTCAGTATGATGCACCCAGCGCAGTCTTCATTAATATTAAGTACAGAAAGTATTCACACTCCTTAACTTTTTCCATATGTTGTTGTGTTACAGCCTGAATTTAAAATGTATTAAATTGAGATCGTTTTGTCACTGGCCTACACACAATACCTCATAATGTCAAAGTGGAAGAATGTTTTTAGACATTTTTACTAATTAATAAAAAGCTGAAATGTCTTGAGTCAATAAGTATTCAACCCCTTTGTTATGGCAAGCCTTAAGTTCAGAGATACAAATGTGCTTAACAAGTCACATAAGTTGCATGAACTCACTCTGTGTGCAATAATAGTCTTTAACATGATTTTTGAATGACTACCTCACCTTTTTTTAATTTATTGAACCTTTATTTAACTAGGCAAGTCAGTTAAGAACAAATTCTTATATACAATGACGGCCTAGTAACAGTGTTCAGGGGCAGAACGACAGATTTTTGCCTTGTCAGCTGGGGGATTCGATCTAGCAACTGGCCCAACGCTCTAACCACTAGGCTACCTGCCGCCCCTCTGTACACATACAATTATCTGTAAGGTCCCTCAGTCGAGCAGTGGATTTAAAACAGAGATTCGACCACAAAGACCTGGGAGGTTTTCCAATGCCTTACAAAGAAGGGCACCTATTGGTAGATGGGAACACATAAAAAGCAGACATTGAATATCCCTTTGAGCATGGTGAAGTTATTAGTTACATTTTGGATGGTGTATCAATACACCCAGTCACTACAAAGATACAGGTGTCCTTCCTAACTCAGGAGAGGAAGGAAACCGCTCACGGATTTCACAATGAGGCCAACGGTGACTTTAAAACAGTTAAAGAGTTGAATGGCTGTGATAGGAGAAAACTGAGGATGGATCAACAACATTGTTGAACAACATCCACATTACTAACCTAATTGACTGAGTGGAAAGAAGGAAGGCTGTACAGAATAAAAAATATTCCAAAACATGCATCCTGTTTGCAACAACGCACTAAACAAGTAATACTGCTAAAAATGTGGCAAAGCAATTAACTTTTTGTCCTGAATACAAAGTGTTATGTTTGGGGCAAATCCAATACAACACATTACTGAGTACCACTCTCCATATTTTTAAGCATAGTGGTGTCTGCATCATGTTATGGGCATGCGTGTAATTGTTTAGGACAGAGTTCTTTTTCAGGATAAACCAGAAACGGAATAGAGCTAAGCACAGGCAACATCCTAGAGGACAACCTGGTTCAGTCTGCTTTCCAACAGACACTGGCAGATTAATTCACCTTTCAGCAGGACAATAACCTAAAACACAAGGCCAAATCTACACTGGAGTTGCTTACCAAGAAGACAGTTAATGTTCCTGAGTGGCCGAGTTACAGTTTTGAATTAAATCTACTTAAAAATCGATGGCAAGACTTGGTTGTCTAGCAATGCTCAACAACCAATTTGACAGAGCTTGAATATTTTTTTAATTAAGAAGGCAAAGACTGTGCACAGCTCTTAGAAACTTTCCCAGAAACACTCACAGCTGTAATCGCTGCAAAAGATTATTCTAACATGTCTTGACTCAAGGGTGTGAATACTTATGTAAATAAGATATTTCTGGATTTCATTTTCAATAAATGTTTTCACTTTGTCATTACGGGGTATTGTGTGTAGATGGGTGAGAGGAAAAACATATATTAAAGCTATGTTGAATTCAGGCTGTAACACAATAAAATGTGGAATAAGTCACAGAGTCACAGAGATTTATACTTCTCATATGACAGAAGAAAGGAGAACACATTCCAACTACTGTTATGTGATACTAGCCTGGCTGCCAGTCCGTCTCTGCCCTCTAGCCACTCCTTACATAAGGAGTTGGCAAGAGAGCAGAATCAGAGTGGTCTGGCAGCCAGGCAGAGAACACAACACAGTGGTTTAAACCAGTGGCTTTCAAAGCTCTCCTCGTGGAACCTCGGACGTTTCACAATTCCATTGTAGAACTAGCTCACCTGATTCACCTAGTTGACGGTTTGATGATTAGTTGACAAGTTGAATCAGGTGTGCTAGCTCTGGAATAGATCAAACACATGGAACGACTTGGGGGTCCCTGAGGAGAGGTTTGAGAACCCCTGGTTTAAACCATTCTCCTCTTCTGCTTAGTCTTTGGGGTCTAGGCCGGGTTACTGTAAAGACGCACTATGCAGAAATCGCTCAGCCATTTCCTGGTTGCTACAATTCTAATAGTTGTGACAAAACGCAGGTGTAGTGTAGAGAACCTAAAACTTAAGAACAGGAAGCACAGAAATAGCGCACATAGGACAGACCTACCACTTCTTAGACTTGCTTTCAATGAGAACTACAGATCTATAACACGCATTTCTATGTGAATTTGGTTGGGTCGCCCCAGCTTTAAAAGCAGTTTGTGACAAATGCTGATATATAAAAAAAAATCTTTGAAGCCATTTGAATAAATGGTACAACACGGTTCGAGTCCCAAATGGCACCCTATTCGCTGTATACTGCACTACCGAGTGGTGCACTAAATAGGGAAGAGAGTGCCATTATAGATGGAACCACAGTAATTAAAACCACCTCGTCCCTTCTCAGCCAGGTGGCTCTCCAGGGTCAGGCTGTCTGCGTCCCACTCCACCTCCACTCTGTCCCCACTCTCAGACACCACCAGGTGGCCCCTCCGCATGACGCTAAACCACGTCTGACCCTACAGGACATAGGAGTAGAATAAACAATTTCTCTTAAGATAAAATAACATAAGATAAATTAAGAAATACTGACGTAGCTAAACATGTCTGCTCTTTAAAATAAAATAAGCTTGTTGAATTAACATCAAATCCAATCACATTTTCTTTTGAGTACATTTAAAATCACCACACGCTTCAGAGTAAAACAGTTAAAAGAAATAAAGCAAACTGATGAATAAAGAACATAAACACACGGGCCTCCCGAGTGGAGCTGTGGTCTAAGGCTCTGCATCACACTGCTAGCTGTGGTCTAAGGCTCTGCATCACACTGTTAGGTGTGGTCTAAGGCTCTGCATCACACTGCTAGCTGTGGTCTAAGGCTCTGCATCACACTGCTAGCTGTGGTCTAAGGCTCTGCATCACACTGCTAGCTGTGGTCTAAGGCTCTGCATCGCACTGCTAGCTGTGGTCTAAGGCTCTGCATCACACTGCTAGCTGTGGTCTAAGGCTCTGCATCACACTGCTAGCTGTGGTCTAAGGCTCTGCATCACACTGCTAGCTGTGGTCTAAGGCTCTGCATCACACTGCTAGCTGTGGTCTAAGGCTCTGCATCGCACTGCTAGCTGTGGTCTAAGGCTCTGCATCGCACTGCTAGCTGTGGTCTAAGGCTCTGCATCACATCGCTAGCTGTGGTCTAAGGCTCTGCATCGCACTGCTAGCTGTGGTCTAAGGCTCTGCATCACACTGCTAGCTGTGGTCTAAGGCTCTGCATCACACTGCTAGCTGTGGTCTAAGGCTCTGCATCACACTGTTAGCTGTGGTCTAAGGCTCTGCATCACACTGCTAGCTGTGGTCTAAGGCTCTGCATCACACTGCTAGCTGTGGTCTAAGGCTCTGCATCGCACTGCTAGCTGTGGTCTAAGGCTCTGCATCACACCGCTAGCTGTGGTCTAAGGCTCTGCATCGCACTGCTAGCTGTGGTCTAAGGCTCTGCATCGCACTGCTAGCTGTGGTCTAAGGCTCTGCATCACACTGCTAGCTGTGGTCTAAGGCTCTGCATCGCACTGCTAGCTGTGGTCTAAGGCTCTGCATCACACTGTTAGCTGTGGTCTAAGGCTCTGCATCGCACTGCTAGCTGTGGTCTAAGGCTCTGCATCACACTGCTAGCTGTGGTCTAAGGCTCTGCATCGCACTGCTAGCTGTGGTCTAAGGCTCTGCATCACATCGCTAGCTGTGGTCTAAGGCTCTGCATCACACTGCTAGCTGTGGTCTAAGGCTCTGCATCACACTGCTAGCTGTGGTCTAAGGCTCTGCATCACACTGCTAGCTGTGGTCTAAGGCTCTGCATCACATCGCTAGCTGTGGTCTAAGGCTCTGCATCGCACTGCTAGCTGTGGTCTAAGGCTCTGCATCACACTGCTAGCTGTGGTCTAAGGCTCTGCATCACACCGCTGGCTGTGGTCTAAGGCTCTGCATCGCACTGCTAGCTGTGCCAATAGAGATCCTGGGTTCGAGTCCAGGCTCAGTCGCAGCCGGCCCATGGGGCGGTGCACAATTGGCCCAGCGTCGTCCGGGTTAGGGGACGGTTTGGCCGGCAGGGATGTCCTTGTCCCATCGCACACTAGCGAATCCTGTGGCGGCCGGGCACAGTACACACTGACACTGTCGCCAGGTGTAAGGTGTTTCCTCCGACACATTGGTGCTTCCGGGTTAAGCGGGCATTGTGTCAAGAATCAGTGCGGCTTGGCTGGGTCGTGTTTCGGAGGGCACACGGCTCTCGGCCTTCGCCTCTCCCGAGTCCGTACGGGAGTTGCAGCGATGAGACAAGACTGTAACTACCAATTGGATACCACGAAATTGGGGAGATTTATAATAAAAAATAAAAAAAATGTTTTATATAAAATGCAATAAATGAAAAAGAAAAGAAAAAAGAACATAAACAGTCTAATTACGGATAAAGCAGAAATGTGGGTTTTTAAGCATGATTTAAATACCTTGGTGCTCCTTGAAGCCATGTCCAAGTCGGCGATCACCCCAATACGGTACCGGATGCTCCCAGACGCAATCCTCTCCGGCGGGCTGAGAGGATATGTGTTGTTGTAGTGTTTATTCTTCCAGTTGACGCCGCCGTTGGATCCCACTGCAGCCACCGGTTGACGGTTACCATTATTGTTTACTTCCTTGTCATTGTTCGTCCACCAGCTTTGCGCCCCGTTACCGTGGTGATGGAAGCGGTCAGAGGAGACGCCGCCGAAGAAGTCATTGCCGCCAGTTCCGACCCCCGTCGTCTGGTGCAGGTAGAGCAGCAGGGTGAGGGCGAGGAGCGTTGCCACGGTGATGGCCCTCCATTTTAGGCGGAAGCGGGGGTCGGCGGCAGCGCAGGCCATGAAGGCCAGGGCGGGAAGGCCTCGAACGGAGATCCGCAGGGAATTCATGGAACTGGAATCATCAGGACCACCACGTTCCGGCTCCGAATTATACCCTGAGATAATGGACATGGGGGAGGGAAAGAAGGGACGGGTGAGTGAGTGAGAGATGGACAGAGAAAGAAGCCAGAGATGCAGGGGGTAAAAGGAGAAAGAGAATTGGAAAAAGAAAAGGAGTGGAAAAGAGCAAATGTTCATTCATTATATTCTCCACTGTTTATTATTATACTGCAGCCTGGTGCTGAACACTATATTGTCCACTGTTTATTATTATACTGCAGCCTGGTGCTGAGCACTATATTGTTTATTATTATACTGCAGCCTGGTGCTGAACATTATATTGTTTATTATTATACTGCAGCCTGGTGCTGAACACTATATTGTCCACTGTTTATTATTATACTGCAGCCTGGTGCTGAACACTATATTGTTTATTATTATACTGCAGCCTGGTGCTGAACACTATATTGTTTATTGTTATACTGCAGCCTGGTGCTGAACATTATATTGTTTATTGTTATACTGCAGCCTGGTGCTGAACACTATATTGTCCACTGTTTATTGTTATACTGCAGCCTGGTGCTGAACATTATATTGTCCACTGTTTATTGTTATACTGCAGCCTGGTGCTGAACACTATATTGTCCACTGTTTATTGTTATACTGCAGCCTGGTGCTGAACATTATATTGTCCACTGTTTATTGTTATACTGCAGCCTGGTGCTGAACACTATATTGTTCACTGTTTATTATTATACTGCAGCCTGGTGCTGAACACTATATTGTCCACTGTTTATTGTTATACTGCAGCCTGGTGCTGAACACTATATTGTTTATTATTATACTGCAGCCTGGTGCTGAGCACTATATTGTTTATTATTATACTGCAGCCTGGTGCTGAACATTATATTGTTTATTATTATACTGCAGCCTGGTGCTGAACACTATATTGTCCACTGTTTATTGTTATACTGCAGCCTGGTGCTGAACATTATATTGTCCACTGTTTATTGTTATACTGCAGCCTGGTGCTGAACACTATATTGTCCACTGTTTATTATTATACTGCAGCCTGGTGCTGAACACTATATTGTCCACTGTTTATTATTATACTGCAGCCTGGTGCTGAACACTATATTGTTTATTATTATACTGCAGCCTGGTGCTGAACATTATATTGTTTATTATTATACTGCAGCCTGGTGCTGAACACTATATTGTCCACTGTTTATTATTATACTGCAGCCTGGTGCTGAACACTATATTGTCCACTGTTTATTGATATACTGCAGCCTGGTGCTGAACATTATATTGTCCACTGTTTATTATTATACTGCAGCCTGGTGCTGAACACTATATTGTTTATTATTATACTGCAGCCTGGTGCTGAACATTATATTGTTTATTATTATACTGCAGCCTGGTGCTGAACACTATATTGTCCACTGTTTATTGTTATACTGCAGCCTGGTGCTGAACATTATATTGTTTATTGTTATACTGCAGCCTGGTGCTGAACACTATATTGTCCACTGTTTATTGTTATACTGCAGCCTGGTGCTGAACACTATATTGTCCACTGTTTATTGTTATACTGCAGCCTGGTGCTGAACATTATATTGTTTATTGTTATACTGCAGCCTGGTGCTGAACACTATATTGTCCACTGTTTATTGTTATACTGCAGCCTGGTGCTGAACACTATATTGTCCACTGTTTATTGTTATACTGCAGCCTGGTGCTGAACATTATATTGTTTATTGTTATACTGCAGCCTGGTGCTGAACACTATATTGTCCACTGTTTATTGTTATACTGCAGCCTGGTGCTGAACACTATATTGTCCACTGTTTATTGTTATACTGCAGCCTGGTGCTGAACATTATATTGTTTATTGTTATACTGCAGCCTGGTGCTGAACTGCTTATATTGTACTGGTGCTGAACACTATATTGTTTATTGTTATACTGCAGCCTGGTGCTGAACATTATATTGTTTATTGTTATACTGCAGCCTGGTGCTGAACATTATATTGTCCACTGTTTATTGTTATACTGCAGCCTGGTGCTGAACACTATATTGTCCACTGTTTATTGTTATACTGCAGCCTGGTGCTGAACATTATATTGTCCACTGTTTATTATTATACTGCAGCCTGGTGCTGAACATTATATTGTCCACTGTTTATTATTATACTGCAGCCTGGTGCTGAACACTATATTGTTTATTGTTATACTGCAGCCTGGTGCTGAACACTATATTGTCCACTGTTTATTGTTATACTGCAGCCTGGTGCTGAACATTATATTGTTTATTGTTATACTGCAGTCTGGTGCTGAACATTATATTGTTTATTGTTATACTGCAGCCTGGTGCTGAACATTATATTGTCCACTGTTTATTGTTATACTGCAGCCTGGTGCTGAACATTATATTGTCCACTGTTTATTGTTATACTGCAGCCTGGTGCTGAACACTATATGGTCCACTGTTTATTATTATACTGCAGCCTGGTGCTGAACACTATATTGTCCACTGTTTATTGTTATACTGCAGCCTGGTGCTGAACACTATATTGTCCACTGTTTATTATTATACTGCAGCCTGGTGCTGAACACTATATTGTTTATTGTTATACTGCAGCCTGGTGCTGAACATTATATTGTTTATTGTTATACTGCAGCCTGGTGCTGAACATTATATTGTTTATTATTATACTGCAGTCTGGTGCTGAACATTATATTGTCCACTGTTTATTGTTATACTGCAGCCTGGTGCTGAACACTATATTGTCCACTGTTTATTATTATACTGCAGCCTGGTGCTGAACACTATATTGTTTATTATTATACTGCAGCCTGGTGCTGAACATTATATTGTTTATTATTATACTGCAGCCTGGTGCTGGACACTATATTGTCCACTGTTTATTATTATACTGCAGCCTGGTGCTGAACATTATATTGTTTATTGTTATACTGCAGCCTGGTGCTGAACTGCTTATATTGTACTGGTGCTGAACACTATATTGTGTATTGTTATACTGCAGCCTGGTGCTGAACATTATATTGTTTATTGTTATACTGCAGCCTGGTGCTGAACATTATATTGTCCACTGTTTATTGTTATACTGCAGCCTGGTGCTGAACACTATATTGTCCACTGTTTATTGTTATACTGCAGCCTGGTGCTGAACATTATATTGTCCACTGTTTATTATTATACTGCAGCCTGGTGCTGAACACTATATTGTCCACTGTTTATTATTATACTGCAGCCTGGTGCTGAACATTATATTGTCCACTGTTTATTGTTATACTGCAGCCTGGTGCTGAACACTATATTGTCCACTGTTTATTGTTATACTGCAGCCTGGTGCTGAACATTATATTGTCCACTGTTTATTATTATACTGCAGCCTGGTGCTGAACATTATATTGTCCACTGTTTATTATTATACTGCAGCCTGGTGCTGAACATTATATTGTCCACTGTTTATTATTATACTGCAGCCTGGTGCTGAACATTATATTGTCCACTGTTTATTATTATACTGCAGCCTGGTGCTGAACATTATATTGTTTATTGTTATACTGCAGCCTGGTGCTGAACACTATATTGTCCACTGTTTATTATTATACTGCAGCCTGGTGCTGAACACTATATTGTCCACTGTTTATTATTATACTGCAGCCTGGTGCTGAACATTATATTGTTTATTGTTATACTGCAGCCTGGTGCTGAACACTATATTGTCCACTGTTTATTGTTATACTGCAGCCTGGTGCTGAACACTATATTGTCAACTGTTTATTATTATACTGCAGCCTGGTGCTGAACACTATATTGTCCGTTGTTTATTGTTATACTGCAGCCTGGTGCTGAACACTATATTGTCCACTGTTTATTGTTATACTGCAGCCTGGTGCTGAACATTATATTGTCCACTGTTTATTGTTATACTGCAGCCTGGTGCTGAACACTATATTGTCCACTGTTTATTATTATACTGCAGCCTGGTGCTGAACATTATATTGTTTATTGTTATACTGCAGCCTGGTGCTGAACACTATATTGTCCACTGTTTATTGTTATACTGCAGCCTGGTGCTGAACACTATATTGTCCACTGTTTATTATTATACTGCAGCCTGGTGCTGAACATTATATTGTTTATTGTTATACTGCAGCCTGGTGCTGAACACTATATTGTCCACTGTTTATTGTTATACTGCAGCCTGGTGCTGAACACTATATTGTCCACTGTTTATTGTTATACTGCAGTCTGGTGCTGAACATTATATTGTTTATTGTTATACTGCAGCCTGGTGCTGAACATTATATTGTCCACTGTTTATTGTTATACTGCAGCCTGGTGCTGAACATTATATTGTCCACTGTTTATTGTTATACTGCCGCCTGGTGCTGAACACTATATGGTCCACTGTTTATTGTTATACTGCAGCCTGGTGCTGAACACTATATGGTCCACTGTTTATTATTATACTGCAGCCTGGTGCTGAACACTATATTCTTCACTGTTTATTGTTATACTGCAGCCTGGTGCTGAACATTATTTTGTTTATTGTTATACTGCAGCCTGGTGCTGAACACTATATTGTCCACTGTTTATTATTATACTGCAGCCTGGTGCTGAACATTATATTGTCCGTTGTTTATTATTATACTGCAGCCTGGTGCTGAACACTATATTGTCCACTGTTTATTGTTATACTGCAGCCTGGTGCTGAACACTATATTGTCCACTGTTTATTGTTATACTGCAGCCTGGTGCTGAACACTATATTGTCCACTGTTTATTATTATACTGCAGCCTGGTGCTGAACATTATATTGTCCACTGTTTATTGTTATACTGCAGCCTGGTGCTGAACATTATATTGTCCACTGTTTATTATTATACTGCAGCCTGGTGCTGAACACTATATTGTCCACTGTTTATTATTATACTGCAGCCTGGTGCTGAACACTATATTGTCCACTGTTTATTATTATACTGCAGCCTGGTGCTGAACACTATATTGTCCGTTGTTTATTGTTATACTGCAGCCTGGTGCTGAACACTATATTGTCCACTGTTTATTATTATACTGCAGCCTGGTGCTGAACATTATATTGTCCACTGTTTATTATTATACTGCAGCCTGGTGCTGAACACTATATTGTCCACTGTTTATTATTATACTGCAGCCTGGTACTGAACACTATATTGTCCACTGTTTATTATTATACTGCAGCCTGGTGCTGAACACTATATTGTCCACTGTTTATTATTATACTGCAGCCTGGTGCTGAACACTATATTGTCCACTGTTTATTATTATACTGCAGCCTGGTGCTGAACACTATATTGTCCACTGTTTATTATTATACTGCAGCCTGGTGCTGAACACTATATTGTCCACTGTTTATTGTTATACTGCAGCCTGGTGCTGAACATTATATTGTTTATTGTTATACTGCAGCCTGGTGCTGAACATTATATTGTCCACTGTTTATTGTTATACTGCAGCCTGGTGCTGAACACTATATTGTCCACTGTTTATTGTTATACTGCAGCCTGGTGCTGAACATTATATTGTCCACTGTTTATTGTTATACTGCAGCCTGGTGCTGAACACTATATTGTCCACTGTTTATTATTATACTGCAGCCTGGTGCTGAACACTATATTGTCCACTGTTTATTGTTATACTGCAGCCTGGTGCTGAACACTATATTGTCCACTGTTTATTGTTATACTGCAGTCTGGTGCTGAACACTATATTGTTTATTGTTATACTGCAGCCTGGTGCTGAACATTATATTGTTTATTGTTATACTGCAGCCTGGTGCTGAACACTATATTGTCCACTGTTTATTGTTATACTGCAGCCTGGTGCTGAACACTATATTGTCCACTGTTTATTGTTATACTGCAGTCTGGTGCTGAACATTATATTGTTTATTGTTATACTGCAGCCTGGTGCTGAACATTATATTGTCCACTGTTTATTGTTATACTGCAGCCTGGTGCTGAACATTATATTGTCCACTGTTTATTATTATACTGCAGCCTGGTGCTGAACACTATGTTGTCCACTGTTTATTATTATACTGCAGCCTGGTGCTGAACATTATATTGTTTATTGTTATACTGCAGCCTGGTGCTGAACACTATATTGTCCACTGTTTATTGTTATACTGCAGCCTGGTGCTGAACACTATATTGTCCACTGTTTATTATTATACTGCAGCCTGGTGCTGAACACTATATTGTCCGTTGTTTATTGTTATACTGCAGCCTGGTGCTGAACACTATATTGTCCACTGTTTATTGTTATACTGCAGCCTGGTGCTGAACATTATATTGTCCACTGTTTATTGTTATACTGCAGCCTGGTGCTGAACACTATATTGTCCACTGTTTATTATTATACTGCAGCCTGGTGCTGAACATTATATTGTCCACTGTTTATTGTTATACTGCAGCCTGGTGCTGAACACTATATTGTCCGTTGTTTATTGTTATACTGCAGCCTGGTGCTGAACACTATATTGTCCACTGTTTATTGTTATACTGCAGCCTGGTGCTGAACATTATATTGTCCACTGTTTATTGTTATACTGCAGCCTGGTGCTGAACACTATATGGTCCACTGTTTATTGTTATACTGCAGCCTGGTGCTGAACACTATATTGTCCACTGTTTATTGTTATACTGCAGCCTGGTGCTGAACACTATATGGTCCACTGTTTATTGTTATACTGCAGCCTGGTGCTGAACACTATATTCTCCACTGTTTATTGTTATACTGCAGCCTGGTGCTGAACATTATATTGTTTATTGTTATACTGCAGCCTGGTGCTGAACATTATATTGTCCACTGTTTATTATTATACTGCAGCCTGGTGCTGAACACTATATTGTCCACTGTTTATTGTTATACTGCAGCCTGGTGCTGAACACTATATGGTCCACTGTTTATTGTTATACTGCAGCCTGGTGCTGAACACTATATTCTCCACTGTTTATTGTTATACTGCAGCCTGGTGCTGAACATTATATTGTTTATTGTTATACTGCAGCCTGGTGCTGAACACTATATTGTCCACTGTTTATTGTTATACTGCAGCCTGGTGCTGAACACTATATTGTCCACTGTTTATTATTATACTGCAGCCTGGTGCTGAACATTATATTGTCCGTTGTTTATTATTATACTGCAGCCTGGTGCTGAACACTATATTGTCCGTTGTTTATTGTTATACTGCAGCCTGGTGCTGAACACTATATTGTCCACTGTTTATTGTTATACTGCAGCCTGGTGCTGAACACTATATTGTCCACTGTTTATTATTATACTGCAGCCTGGTGCTGAACACTATATTGTCCACTGTTTATTATTATACTGCAGCCTGGTGCTGAACATTATATTGTCCACTGTTTATTGTTATACTGCAGCCTGGTGCTGAACACTATATTGTCCACTGTTTATTATTATACTGCAGCCTGGTGCTGAACATTATATTGTTTATTATTATACTGCAGCCTGGTGCTGAACATTATATTGTCCACTGTTTATTATTATACTGCAGTCTGGTGCTGAACACTATATTGTCCACTGTTTATTATTATACTGCAGCCTGGTGCTGAACATTATATTGTTTATTGTTATACTGCAGCCTGGTGCTGAACATTATATTGTCCACTGTTTATTGTTATACTGCAGCCTGGTGCTGAACATTATATTGTCCACTGTTTATTATTATACTGCAGCCTGGTGCTGAACATTATATTGTCCACTGTTTATTGTTATACTGCAGCCTGGTGCTGAACATTATATTGTCCACTGTTTATTATTATACTGCAGCCTGGTGCTGAACACTATATTGTCAACTGTTTATTATTATACTGCAGCCTGGTGCTGAACACTATATTGTCCACTGTTTATTATTATACTGCAGCCTGGTGCTGAACACTATATTGTCCACTGTTTATTATTATACTGCAGCCTGGTGCTGAACACTATATTGTCCGTTGTTTATTGTTATACTGCAGCCTGGTGCTGAACATTATATTGTCCACTGTTTATTATTATACTGCAGCCTGGTGCTGAACACTATATTGTCCACTGTTTATTATTATACTGCAGCCTGGTGCTGAACATTATATTGTTTATTGTTATACTGCAGCCTGGTGCTGAACATTATATTGTCCACTGTTTATTATTATACTGCAGCCTGGTGCTGAACATTATATTGTTTATTGTTATACTGCAGCCTGGTGCTGAACACTATATTGTCCACTGTTTATTATTATACTGCAGCCTGGTGCTGAACATTATATTGTTTATTATTATACTGCAGCCTGGTGCTGAACACTATATTGTCCACTGTTTATTATTATACTGCAGCCTGGTGCTGAACATTATATTGTTTATTGTTATACTGCAGCCTGGTGCTGAACATTATATTGTCCACTGTTTATTGTTATACTGCAGCCTGGTGCTGAACACTATATTGTCCACTGTTTATTGTTATACTGCACCCTGGTGCTGAACACTATATTGTCCACTGTTTATTGTTATACTGCAGCCTGGTGCTGAACACTATATTGTTTATTGTTATACTGCAGCCTGGTGCTGAACATTATATTGTCCACTGTTTATTGTTATACTGCAGCCTGGTGCTGAACACTATATTGTCCACTGTTTATTGTTATACTCCAGCCTGGTGCTGAACACTATATTGTCCAGTTTATTATTATACTGCAGCCTGGTGCTGAACACTATATTGTCCAGTTTATTATTATACTGCAGCCTGGTGCTGAACACTATATTGTCCACTGTTTATTGTTATACTGCAGCCTGGTGCTGAACATTATATTGTCCGTTGTTTATTATTATACTGCAGCCTGGTGCTGAACATTATATTGTCCACTGTTTATTGTTATACTGCAGCCTGGTGCTGAACACTATATTGTCCACTGTTTATTGTTATACTGCAGCCTGGTGCTGAACATTATATTGTCCACTGTTTATTGTTATACTGCAGCCTGGTGCTGAACATTATATTGTCCACTGTTTATTGTTATACTGCAGCCTGGTGCTGAACACTATATTGTTCACTGTTTATTGTTATACTGCAGCCTGGTGCTGAACATTATATTGTCCACTGTTTATTGTTATACTGCAGCCTGGTGCTGAACATTATATTGTTCACTGTTTATTGTTATACTGCAGCCTGGTGCTGAACACTATATTGTCCACTGTTTATTGTTATACTGCAGCCTGGTGCTGAACACTATATTGTCCACTGTTTATTGTTATACTGCAGCCTGGTGCTGAACATTATATTGTTTATTGTTATACTGCAGTCTGGTGCTGAACATTATATTGTTTATTATTATACTGCAGTCTGGTGCTGAACACTCTATTGTCCACTGTTTTATTATACTGCAGTCTGGTGCTGAACATTATATTGTCCACTGTTTATTATTATACTGCAGCCTGGTGCTGAACACTATATTGTCCACTGTTTATTGTTATACTGCAGCCTGGTGCTGAACATTATATTGTCCACTGTTTATTATTATACTGCAGCCTGGTGCTGAACACTATATTGTCCGTTGTTTATTGTTATACTGCAGCCTGGTGCTGAACATTATATTGTCCACTGTTTATTATTATACTGCAGCCTGGTGCTGAACACTATATTGTCCACTGTTTATTATTATACTGCAGCCTGGTGCTGAACATTATATTGTTTATTGTTATACTGCAGCCTGGTGCTGAACACTATATTGTCCACTGTTTATTGTTATACTGCAGCCTGGTGCTGAACACTATATTGTCCACTGTTTATTATTATACTGCAGCCTGGTGCTGAACACTATATTGTCCGTTGTTTATTATTATACTGCAGCCTGGTGCTGAACACTATATTGTCCACTGTTTATTGTTATACTGCAGCCTGGTGCTGAACATTATATTGTCCACTGTTTATTGTTATACTGCAGCCTGGTGCTGAACACTATATTCTCCACTGTTTATTGTTATACTGCAGCCTGGTGCTGAACATTATATTGTCCACTGTTTATTGTTATACTGCAGCCTGGTGCTGAACGCTATATGGTCCACTGTTTATTGTTATACTGCAGCCTGGTGCTGAACACTATATTGTCCACTGTTTATTGTTATACTGCAGCCTGGTGCTGAACACTATATGGTCCACTGTTTATTGTTATACTGCAGCCTGGTGCTGAACACTATATTCTCCACTGTTTATTGTTATACTGCAGCCTGGTGCTGAACATTATATTGTTTATTGTTATACTGCAGCCTGGTGCTGAACATTATATTGTCCACTGTTTATTATTATACTGCAGCCTGGTGCTGAACACTATATGGTCCACTGTTTATTGTTATACTGCAGCCTGGTGCTGAACACTATATTGTCCACTGTTTATTGTTATACTGCAGCCTGGTGCTGAACACTATATTGTCCACTGTTTATTATTATACTGCAGCCTGGTGCTGAACATTATATTGTCCGTTGTTTATTATTATACTGCAGCCTGGTGCTGAACACTATATTGTCCACTGTTTATTGTTATACTGCAGCCTGGTGCTGAACACTATATTGTCCACTGTTTATTGTTATACTGCAGCCTGGTGCTGAACACTATATTGTCCACTGTTTATTGTTATACTGCAGCCTGGTGCTGAACACTATATTGTCCACTGTTTATTATTATACTGCAGCCTGGTGCTGAACACTATATTGTCCACTGTTTATTGTTATACTGCAGCCTGGTGCTGAACATTATATTGTCCACTGTTTATTGTTATACTGCAGCCTGGTGCTGAACACTATATTGTCCACTGTTTATTATTATACTGCAGCCTGGTGCTGAACATTATATTGTTTATTATTATACTGCAGCCTGGTGCTGAACATTATATTGTCCACTGTTTATTATTATACTGCAGTCTGGTGCTGAACACTATATTGTCCACTGTTTATTATTATACTGCAGCCTGGTGCTGAACATTATATTGTTTATTGTTATACTGCAGCCTGGTGCTGAACATTATATTGTCCACTGTTTATTGTTATACTGCAGCCTGGTGCTGAACATTATATTGTCCACTGTTTATTGTTATACTGCAGCCTGGTGCTGAACATTATATTGTCCACTGTTTATTGTTATACTGCAGCCTGGTGCTGAACATTATATTGTCCACTGTTTATTATTATACTGCAGCCTGGTGCTGAACATTATATTGTCCACTGTTTATTGTTATACTGCAGCCTGGTGCTGAACATTATATTGTCCACTGTTTATTATTATACTGCAGCCTGGTGCTGAACACTATATTGTCCACTGTTTATTATTATACTGCAGCCTGGTGCTGAACACTATATTGTCCACTGTTTATTATTATACTGCAGCCTGGTGCTGAACACTATATTGTCCACTGTTTATTATTATACTGCAGCCTGGTGCTGAACACTATATTGTCCGTTGTTTATTGTTATACTGCAGCCTGGTGCTGAACACTATATTGTCCACTGTTTATTATTATACTGCAGCCTGGTGCTGAACATTATATTGTCCACTGTTTATTATTATACTGCAGCCTGGTGCTGAACACTATATTGTCCACTGTTTATTATTATACTGCAGCCTGGTGCTGAACATTATATTGTTTATTGTTATACTGCAGCCTGGTGCTGAACATTATATTGTCCACTGTTTATTGTTATACTGCAGCCTGGTGCTGAACACTATATTGTCCACTGTTTATTGTTATACTGCAGCCTGGTGCTGAACACTATATTGTCCACTGTTTATTGTTATACTGCAGCCTGGTGCTGAACACTATATTGTTTATTGTTATACTGCAGCCTGGTGCTGAACATTATATTGTCCACTGTTTATTGTTATACTGCAGCCTGGTGCTGAACACTATATTGTCCACTGTTTATTGTTATACTCCAGCCTGGTGCTGAACACTATATTGTCCAGTTTATTATTATACTGCAGCCTGGTGCTGAACACTATATTGTCCACTGTTTATTATTATACTGCAGCCTGGTGCTGAACACTATATTGTCCACTGTTTATTGTTATACTGCAGCCTGGTGCTGAACATTATATTGTCCGTTGTTTATTATTATACTGCAGCCTGGTGCTGAACATTATATTGTCCACTGTTTATTGTTATACTGCAGCCTGGTGCTGAACACTATATTGTCCACTGTTTATTGTTATACTGCAGCCTGGTGCTGAACATTATATTGTCCACTGTTTATTGTTATACTGCAGCCTGGTGCTGAACATTATATTGTCCACTGTTTATTGTTATACTGCAGCCTGGTGCTGAACACTATATTGTTCACTGTTTATTGTTATACTGCAGCCTGGTGCTGAACATTATATTGTCCACTGTTTATTGTTATACTGCAGCCTGGTGCTGAACATTATATTGTTCACTGTTTATTGTTATACTGCAGCCTGGTGCTGAACACTATATTGTCCACTGTTTATTGTTATACTGCAGCCTGGTGCTGAACACTATATTGTCCACTGTTTATTGTTATACTGCAGCCTGGTGCTGAACATTATATTGTTTATTGTTATACTGCAGCCTGGTGCTGAACATTATATTGTTTATTATTATACTGCAGCCTGGTGCTGAACATTATATTGTCCACTGTTTATTATTATACTGCAGTCTGGTGCTGAACACTATATTGTCCACTGTTTATTATTATACTGCAGTCTGGTGCTGAACACTATATTGTCCACTGTTTATTATTATACTGCAGTCTGGTGCTGAACACTCTATTGTCCACTGTTTTATTATACTGCAGTCTGGTGCTGAACATTATATTGTCCACTGTTTATTATTATACTGCAGCCTGGTGCTGAACACTATATTGTCCACTGTTTATTGTTATACTGCAGCCTGGTGCTGAACATTATATTGTCCACTGTTTATTATTATACTGCAGCCTGGTGCTGAACACTATATTGTCCGTTGTTTATTGTTATACTGCAGCCTGGTGCTGAACACTATATTGTCCACTGTTTATTGTTATACTGCAGCCTGGTGCTGAACACTATATTGTCCACTGTTTATTGTTATACTGCAGCCTGGTGCTGAACACTATATTGTCCACTGTTTATTATTATACTGCAGCCTGGTGCTGAACATTATATTGTCCGTTGTTTATTGTTATACTGCAGCCTGGTACTGAACACTATATTGTTTATTGTTATACTGCAGCCTGGTGCTGAACACTATATTGTCCACTGTTTATTGTTATACTGCAGTCTGGTGCTGAACACTATATTGTTTATTATTATACTGCAGCCTGGTGCTGAACATTATATTGTTTATTGTTATACTGCAGCCTGGTGCTGAACATTATATTGTCCACTGTTTATTATTATACTGCAGCCTGGTGCTGAACACTATATTGTCCACTGTTTATTGTTATACTGCAGCCTGGTGCTGAACATTATATTGTCCACTGTTTATTGTTATACTGCAGTCTGGTGCTGAACATTATATTGTTTATTGTTATACTGCAGCCTGGTGCTGAACATTATATTGTCCACTGTTTATTGTTATACTGCAGTCTGGTGCTGAACATTATATTGTTTATTATTATACTGCAGCCTGGTGCTGAACACTATATTGTCCACTGTTTATTGTTATACTGCAGTCTGGTGCTGAACATTATATTGTTTATTGTTATACTGCAGCCTGGTGCTGAACACTATATTGTTTATTGTTATACTGCAGCCTGGTGCTGAACACTATATTGTTTATTATTATACTGCAGCCTGGTGCTGAACATTATATTGTCCACTGTTTATTGTTATACTGCAGCCTGGTGCTGAACACTATATTGTCCACTGTTTATTGCTATACTGCAGCCTGGTGCTGAACACTATATTGTCCACTGTTTATTATTATACTGCAGCCTGGTACTGAACACTATATTGTCCACTGTTTATTATTATACTGCAGCCTGGTGCTGAACACTATATTGTCCACTGTTTATTGTTATACTGCAGCCTGTAAAATGTATTATGCGAGAGATGGTGGTGGACATGCCTTTATCAGCAAATATTGGTTTATTATCCAGCATATGGAAGTAAACATGGAGTCACGTGATGATGGTGTGTGTGGGCCTCCCACTATGACTCAGGACAGCATGCAGTTTATTAGGCTACAGATGAAATAAGTCATGATGAACTTCACAGGGTGGTGAAAGTGCACGGTGATGAGCTTGATGCTCCTTTCAATAAATATCCAGGGTCTTATTCTGGTGACATGATGATTGATGCTAAACTGCCGCTTGACTAATAAAAAAAATCCTCTTGCTCGTATCCATAATAACACCATAATGTAGGTAGCCTAACCACACTGCATGTGACAGCTGTGGCTAGAGAACACGTGGAGGTGAAAATGTGATGGAAACACGTTGAACTTTAAGTTTTCATGTACCAAATAAAACGTTTAAAAGTACATTTTGTTCACCAAGTCATCATGCACTGACTTTTAACAGCAACAAGTCTGTTTGAAGGAAACTCCACTGTTGGGAAAATGCAAAAATGTTTCTTTATGCAGATGTTTAAATATTTGCATGAAGATCTGTCAGCAAATTAGATGGAAACCAGCTAGTGACTGAACAAGGCTCCCCAGGACTGGGTCGTATTCACTAGACACTAAACCAGCTAGTGACTGAACAAGGCTCCCCAGGACTGGGTCGTATTTACTAGACACTAAACCAGCTAGTGACTGAACAAGGCTCCCCAGGACTGAGTCGTATTCACTAGACACTAAACAAGCTAGTGACTGAACAAGGCTCCCCAGGACTGGGTCGTATTCACTAGACACTAAACCAGCTAGTGACTGAACAAGGCTCCCCAGGACTGGGTCGTATTCACTAGACACTAAACCAGCTAGTGACTGAACAAGGCTCTCCAGGACTGGGTCGTATTCACTAGACACTAAACCAGCTAGTGACTGAACAAGGCTCCCCAGGACTGGGTCGTATTCACTAGACACTAAACCAGCTAGTGACTGAACAAGGCTCCCCAGGACTGGGTCGTATTCACTAGACACTAAACCAGCTAGTGACTGAACAAGGCTCCCCAGGACTGGGTCGTATTCACTAGACACTAAACCAGCTAGTGACTGAACAAGGCTCCCCAGGACTGGGTCGTATTCACTAGACACTAAACCAGCTAGTGACTGAACAAGGCTCCCCAGGACTGGGTCGTATTCACTAGACACTAAACCAGCTAGTGACTGAACAAGGCTCCCCAGGACTGGGTCGTATTCACTAGACACTAAACCAGCTAGTGACTGAACAAGGCTCCCCAGGACTGGGTCGTATTCACTAGACACTAAACAAAAGAAAACAGACAGAAACTGAACTTATCCAATAAGAAAGAATGTCCGGGTTTTTTTGCGTAACATTTCCTGTTGCAACAAGTTTGCACTAATGAATATGACCCTGGGCTACCAGCTCTTCTAGGTGTCGTTTACCACTAAATACAGATCTAGAGTCAGCTTCACCTACCCCAGTCCCATCTTTAACTAGGAGTAGGGAAAATGCCAAACTGACCCAACACAACAGCGTATAGGGGCAACTTCCCCCTACCTGAACACAGGTGTGGTACCTGAACACCCATTCTGTATGTAGTGTACTACTGTTGACATGGTCCCATAAGGCTCTATGTAGGGAATAGGGTGCCATGTCTGGGTGGAGGAGAGGGAACAGGTGTCTTCCAATTGAAACTGGAGAGGGCTGTGTGTGTGTGTGTGTGTGTGTGTGTGTGTGTGTGTGTGTGTGTGTGTGTGTGTGTGGGGGGGGGGGGGGGGGGGGGGGTAGAGGTCGACCGATTAATTTGAATGGCCGATTAAATAGGGCCGAATTCAAGTTTTCATAACAATCGGAAATCGGTAATTCTGGATGCCGATTTTGCCGGGGTTTTTTTCTACACCTTTATATTTAACTAGGCAAGTCAGTTAAGAGCACATTCTTATTTTCAATGACGGCCGAGGAACGGTGGGTTAACTGCCTTGTTCAGGGGCAGAACAACAGATTTTTACCACCTTCCGGTTACTAGTCCAACGCTCTAACCACCTGCCTCACGAGGAGCCCGCCTGTTACGCGAATGCAGTAAGAAGCCATGGTAAGTTGCTAGCTAGCATTAAACTTATCTTATAAAAAACAATCAATCAATTATAATCACTAGTTATAACTACACATGGTTGATGATATTACTAGTTTATCTAGCGTGTCCTGCGTTGGATATAATCGATGCAGTGCGCATTCGCGAAAAAGGACTGTCGTTGCTCCAACGTGTACCTAACCATAAACATCAATGCCTTTCTTAAAATCAATACACAGAAGTATATATTTTTAAACCTGCATATTTAGCTAAAAGAAATCCAGGTTAGCAGGCAATATTAAAAATAAAGGAGAGCCGCACACTCTAGGAGCTCAGATGCAAAAATGTAATTACCAACGTTTCGACAGCCAAGCTGTCTTCATCAGGGTATAATCACAAACCCTGCGGGATGACTCGTTTATATAGTGTCAAAAGACACACAGGTGTCTGTAATCATGGCCAAGAGTGGCCTAATATCATTGGTTCATTCTCAAATATTAAAATGGAATACAAAGAGCAGCATACAAAAAACAAATGGATAGCATACGATCATAGATTCATTTTAGACTACACAAGCTTACAAACAATTACAAAGTCACAAATATCACAAGAATGGCTTCAGATCAAAGTCTACGTTGAGACCGAAGGGAGCAAGGGTCTTTAAGTTAAAGATCCAGGCAGCCTCTCGTTTTAACAATAAATGATCAAGGTCATCCCCTCTCCTAGGGAGCAGGCAATATTAACCAGGTGAAATTGTCACTTCTCTTGCGTTCATTGCACGCAGAGTCAGGGTATATGCAACAGTTTGTGCCGCCTGGCTCATTGCGAACTAATTTGCCAGAATTTTACGTAATTACGACATAACATTGAAGGTTGTGCAATGTAACAGGAATATTTAGACTTATGCCACCCGTTAGATAAAATACGGAACGGTTCGTATTTCACTGAAAGAATAAACGTTTTGTTTTCGAGATGATAGTTTCTGGATTCGACCATATTAATGACCTAAGGCTCGTATTTCTGTGTGTTATTATGTTATAATTAAGTCTATGATTTGATAGAGCAGTCTGAGCGATGGTAGGCACCAGCAGGCTCGTAAGCATTCATTCAAACAGCACTTTTGTGCGTTTTGCCAGCAGCTCTTCGCAATGCTTCAAGCATTGCGCTGTTTATGACTTCAAACTTATCAACTCCCGGGATTAGGCTGGTGTAAGCGATGTGAAATGGCTAGCTAGTTAGCGTTATGCGCGCTAATAGCGTTTCAAACGTCACTCGCTCTGAGACTTGGGGTAGTTGTTCCCCTTGCTCTGCATGGGTAATGCTGCTTCGAGGGTGGCTGTTGTCGATGTGTTCCTGGTTCGAGCCCAGGTAGCGGCGAGGAGAGGGATGGAAGCTATACTGTTACACTGGCAATACTAAAGTGCCTATAAGAACATCCAATAGTCAAAGGTATATGAAATACAAATCGTATAGAGAGAAATAGTCCTATAATTTCTATAATAACTACAACCTAAAACTACTTACCTGGGAATATTGAAGACTCGTGTTAAAAGGAACCACCAGCTTTCATATGTTCTCATGTTCTGAGCAAGGAACTTAAACGTTAGCTTTCTTACATGGCACATATTGCACTTTTACTTTCCTCTCCAACACTTTGTATTTGCATTATTTAAACCAAATTGAACATGTTTCATTATTTATTTGAGGCTAAATTGATTTTATTGATGTATTATATTAAGTTAAAATAAGTGTTCATTCAGTATTGTTGTAATTGCCATTATTACAAATAAAATAAATTTTAAAAATCGGCCGATTAATCGGTATCGGCTTTTTTTGGTCCTCCAGTAATCGGCATCGGCGTTGAAAAATCATAATCGGTCGACCTCTAGTGTGTGGTACAGACAAGATGACCCGTTCTCTGCATGTCTTGCATCATGGTTGCCAGGGGCAACAGACTTTAAAAAAGGTAGAGACAAGTAGGTACTAGTTCCGTTGTTCCTCTGTCACAGTTATGCACCCACTCACTTGTACTACTGAGTCACGCAATGCTACAAGACAGGCAACAAGGGCTAGACACTACAATACTGTAGAATACGTACCAGGGTTCAAATACTATTTTAAATCTTTCAAAGACTTTTAGCGTTTGCTCTCTAGCATGTTGGAGTCCCAGATGGGTGGAGTTTGACTGCTTGCAACTATTCTATTGGTTCCACTGTGCCAGGCAAGCTCAATCAAGCCCAGATAATGTATTTGAAATGATTTTAAATAGTATTTGACCCCAGGGAAACACACATTTTCTCTGTAAGGGGAACTGTGGAGTGGCGTCTCCCTTGATGCTATCTGCCTCTGGTCTAGGAGAGACTAAATGATTACTAAACACTGTAGGATGTGTCCAAAACGGTACCATATTTCCTGTTTAAGGCACTTATTTTGACCAGGGGCCATAGGGTTGAAAAGCAGTGCACTATGTAGGGAATAGGGTGCCATTTTGGAAAGAAAAACTGTTACATAAACACTGGTTCTGTTCCACTTCAGTTAGCGCTCCTGAGTGGTGCAGCGGTCTAAGGCACTGCATTTCAGTGCTAGAGGCGTCACTACAGACCCTGGTTCTATTCCAGGCTGTATCACATCCGGCTGTGATTGGGAGTCGGCGCACAATTGGCCCAGCGCCGTAAGTGTTTGGCCGGAGTAGGCCGCCATTGTAAATAAGAATTTGTTCTTAAATGACTTGCCTAGTTAAATAAAGGTAAAATAAAGAGATGTCAACAGGTTAGCTGTGTAGGTAAGGAGAGTAGGATGTATCATCATGAGGTTATCAGCCAGTCTGTGAAGACTTACTGAGGTAGCCGACCACAAGAGACTAACACTGGTCTCTCCTATCAAAACCATGTGCCTCTAACACAAACACACTCTCACTTTCTCTCACTCAAGCAGTCACTCACCAAATCACCGCCCTCACACTGCATGTAAACCCAAACCTGCGTGCCACAGAAACCAGCTGTGACAACTATTGATCTCTTCCTCTCTCAGATCCAGCTGTGTTCCGTTATTCACCATTTCTCCTCCTCCTTCCTGAGCGCTCAGCAACGGGCATATTCCTCTCCTTCACTTGACCGCATTCCTTTCTCCAGCCCCCTATCCTCTCTGCCACCCACTCATCCAGCAAGTGATTTCCATCTCTTCCTCTCTCCGTCTTTGTATCCCTCCCTCTCTCCGTCCCTGTATCCCTCTGTACCTCCCTGTATCCCCCTCTCCGGCCCTGTATCCCCCTCTCTGGCCCTGTATCCCCCTCTCCGGCCCTGTGTCCCGCTCTCCGGCCCTGTGTCCCCCTCTCCGGCCCTGTGTCCCTCTCTCCGTCCCTGTATCCCCCTCTCTCTAGCCAGTGAGAGGAAAGGTAGAACTGTGCAATAATGACAGAGTAAAAAAACTCCAAACCAAGTGTGTCCCAAATGGAACCCTATTCCCTATATAGTACACTACTTTACCATAGTGCCCTGTTCAAAAGTAGAGCACTACATAGGGAATGAGGTGCCATTTGTGATGCAACCAGGTGATGTAACCTAATACAGGTAAATGAGGTAACAATGTTTGATTGACTGGAGCACAAAATAACGAAACGCTAACCCATAAGTAAACAACACAAGAGGCAAAACCACCACTGTTGTTATGGTGATAAAATCACTCGCTAATAGGCTGTTATAAAACAATGGATCTGTCTCAAATGGCACACTATTCCCTATATAGTGCACTACCAGATCAAACTCATTCCATGGAGGGCCGAGTGTCTAATGGTTTTCGCTCCTCCCTTGTATTTGATTTTTTTTAATGTTTTTATTTAACCAGGTAGGCTAGTTGAGAACAAGTTCTCATTTACAACAGCGACCTTGATCAATTAAGGCCATTGATTAGTTAGGAACTCCCCTCACCTGGTCGTCTACGTCTTGAATCGGAAACATTAAAAGGAAACAACAAAACCTGCATAAACTCTATTGAAAGAGTTTGACACCCCTGATATAGCTAGGTCCCCTCCAACAAGACATCATGGCCACGAAGACAGGAAGAGAGGTGGAGCCAGAAATCTAGCCAGACTACAAGGGGTGTATTCATTATGGAAACTGTTTAAGAACCAAACGGAAGCAAACAGAGAAAAAGGAACTAAACAGGAATGGACCTACCCAAATTTGTCCAATACAAACTCTTGTTCGCGTTTTCCGTTTGGAGTAAACCATAGATCGATAGAAGACTCATCATGGATATAAACTGTTAACATGGACATTGTCATTGAGGGCCAACTTGCAAGCACAAAACCAGTCAACAAATGTCAAGCAAATATACACCCGGGCTACCCTATTAATTGAGGTTTTACTGTACTTTAAAATGGAGATAGCTTTAGCTTCAATGGCACTGCCCATTCTGTCACAGACACTATAACTCAACAGATACAAAGATGAGTCATCTATCTCTATAGAGTAAATGGTTTCTGTTGCAAAACATTTGCAAGAGACTAAACGTTTTGCTATAGAATCAGTGTAATGATTACACCCCAGTAATCTTGGGGCAAAACGAATGACTGTCAAACTAGCAGACTGACCAAATGCTTATCTAGCTACTAGTTAGCTTTGATACCTTCACTCCTTAAGGTCCAAGGACCTTATGCTATTTCCAGAGGTAGACCATCTCTGCAGCAAAAACAGCCAAATACTCCATCTAAACGTGAAACGATTGTCGATTGCGATATGGTTCTAGAAACATAAAGCCCTGTACTTTCATATCACAAAATAATTTCACAAATGCAAAACACATACAATATACACTTACTGTATGCTGTTTTAACCGGCTTCATTACAGTCGCAGCTGACAGTATCTTTCAGTGACAACATGTTTCTGGCGGCCTTCTGTTACACACAGGTGTTCGGAGCATGCGAGATAATGAGCATGTCGCATGCTTCCGTCGGTCTTCCGTAAACAGCTGTAACATGGAGATATGACCTTGTGGGAACACCAACCCTAACCCTATAAAAGGTGTGTTTCAATTTAACCTTTTGTTTTGAGAAAAGTATGTCTCGCTTATATGAACGATAAGGTTATGCTTCCAAAACCATACCGCAAGCGATGCGTGTTAATGTTCAGACCGAACGTCTGGGCTCTTATTAACAAACCTCCACTGTAGACGTCTTCGTACAATTAACGTTACTCATATGTGTTAAGTAATGGAACAGAGTCATGGTCAAGGTCTAACTATGATACATGTAGGAGCTACGTCAAAAGCTAGGTGAATGACTGTCAATCAATGTTAACTCTGAAAAAGTCAGAGAAGGTCGGAAATAATTTCGGAAAGTATACTCCACTTTTAGCAAGCGCCTAGCTAGCTTGTACAAAAAAACTTTAGCATTAGGGGCTAGTTTATTGGATAGCATTGATAAATCCGCCTCCAGACTGCTTCAGTTGAAATTATCCGTTACTTTATTATGCCTGGCTTTGTATACTTTAGACAGACCGTACTTACTGGGTATACTTTAGACAGGCCGTACTCACTGGGTGAGAGGGAGGTATCCACGTCCCCCCGTAGCGACTGTTTGGAGAAGGTTAATGCGGTGGTTCTCGGTCCCTACTCCCCCTGCTCCATCGCTGGAAGAGAGTTGAGGCAGCCAGCTCTACTTCCGCCTTGTCGCTGCTTCCCTGGCGCGAGCGGAATGAACTCTGGAAACTCTGCCAACTTGCCGCGCATGACGACGCACAGCCGCCGCCGCACCGCTACCCGACGCATTCCAACGAGCTTCCTGATTGGTCCGTTCCTTTCCGCGTCGCTTGACCCAGCGTTTGCTTAAAATATTCTGTCCGTCGCGCTGAGTTGAACACATTGGCCCTGACCTTCTCGGGTAACCTGTACAGTCCATACAAGTGGGTACAGTACAGTTCAGACTCAGAGATAAATAATATTTTCCTAAAAACTCCGAACGAAACGAATAGAACTGCTGCTGTGGTAGAATTAAAATAACGTTATAGAACAACGCGTTGTTTCTAGAGCGCGATTTTCTCTGATGAATCGGTGTCAGAAGGCTGGTCGAACACAATATCCCTTATGTTCCCCAAAAACAATGATCCTATTTATAACGTTTCATATGATGGTTATGAAAAGCCTAGACTCCTTCCCTTGCAACCACAGTTTTCCCTGACAGTCCCGTCTCTGAAACTCACCCTTATTTTCTCAAAAAGAAAGCTTTAAAAGAATTGGCACACTTCTATGACATACACATTTATTGTGATATTTTACATAATTCTCCCACCAACATTATTACTAGTCATGTCATGTAAACAATAATGTAAACAAGCATTTAGGCTAATAGACAAAGAAGCATAATGACCCACATAAAACAATTATTACATTTTAGTGTGCAAATCTAGATTGACAATTTCATATTAGGGTAGAATAATAAACAAAATACAGTATTCCTTAGTTCTAGATTGTGAGAGACAAGTTCAAGTGTCAAAAGGTTATTTTGGGGTAAATGTTACAATTAATTCCATGTGTAACACACATCTGACAATTATATAGGTAAACATTGACATATGTCCAAAATGGCAACCTTTTCCCTAATATAGTGCACTACTTTTCACCATTCGAGACGTACCCTATTGAATGCCAACATTCACCTTTCGTCGTACTGATTTCAATTCATGTCATGTACTTAATCTTAACACGAGAAGTCCAGACCCTGTTCATGTCCTTTAGAAAATAACCAGGGTTTGAATTACAGGGGGGGGGGGGGTTAGGCCAGACTCAACACCCTCGTCGTTCATGCACCCCCAAGAGCCAATGTATAATTTGAACCCTGGTTCTAATGACAGGTGAATAAAGTTATAATAACAGGTGAACAACATAGTGGGGAAAGATTCCCAGTCAATATGGTTCAGAGAACCCTGGTTCTAATGACAGGGGAATAAAGTAGTGGGGAAAGATTCCCAGTCAATATGGTTCAGAGAACAGGCCTCTTTATTCAAGTCAACGACGCCATAATGGGTGGACTATTTCTATGGTTCAGAGAGGTTTAGAAACAAACACAGGAAGTGATGTAACAATACAAAGAAACAAAAAAGTGCCCCTGTCGCCGCGTTATCAACTACACTGTGCCACTAAAACAAGCAATGAAATCGACTGGCATTGGCAAAATTGCAATGAAGACAATATTCATTTGTGCATAGTGATTGGTTAACTGATTAGCTATCTCACTCGCTCTGGAAACAAGTGTTGCTACTTTATCCTGGCAGGCTATGCTTCAGTCCCAAATGGCACCCTATACCCTACCTAGTGAAATAGACCTGGTTAAAACTAGTGAACTATATAAGGATACAATTTGGGACGCATATTATGTTGTCAAACTTTGGCTGGTCCAGGATCAGTTTGACCATTTCCTTAAAAGATTCCTAAGAGCTGACCCCAAACCAGTTGTTATAGCAGTAACAGAGTGAAGAGGTATAGCTTACATCCTAAATGGGCACCCTATTCCCTCTATAGTGCACTACATTTAACCAGGGCCCATAGGTTCCCATAGGGCTCTAGTCAAAAGTACTGCACTATATAGGGAATAGGGTGCCATTTGGGACAAATCCATAGTGTAGTGTGAGATAGTACTGGGTCAGACGGTGAGATAGTGTGCATCCTAAATGGTACCATGTTCCCTGTATAGTGCACTACTTTTGACCGGAGCGCTATATATTGGGAATAGGGTGCCATTTGGGATGCACACTTAGTTTCATCTGGTTGTTACTGTAAGACAGCGTGGGGAGGGGATTTTGGGTTTAAAAAACACTTCAGGCCACTCTAACGGAGCAGGGTAAAGTTGCCCCTATACGCTGATCTTGGGTCAGTTTTGCATTTTTTCCCACTAATAGTTCAAGTGAAGAGGAATCAAAACTGATCCAAGAACTGTAACTAAGGGAATCTTCACCCCGGAGGTTCTGTAACACAAAACATAATACCTGTTACCTAACCACCTTGTTTAGCCAATAGCCATCAGAACAGAGGTGTTTGTGGTTGATATGTAAATGAATGATTGGCCAGTGTCCCTGTATCTCTTCAATGATTGTCTGGTGTTCCTGTATCTCTTCAATGATTGGCCAGTGTCCCTGTATCTCTTTAGCTCTTCCCCATCATCTTTAACAGCAGCTGTACAAGGAGGAGGTAGACGCATAAAGACAAAGGTCACAAAGGTCAAGTGCATCTTAACCTCTGAGACAGACTGATACTCATGATGAGTAATGATCATTGGCTCAAGGAGAGTGACTCCCAAAAAGCCCCCCACACTAAGGTCTGGAGGAAATAACACTGTCTAGCTAATACACTTTTTATTTTCCTCAAAGGTTGACTGTGACTTGGAAAGAGATAGGGAGGGAGGAGGTAGGGAGGGGCGAGCGAGAGAAGGAGAAGAAAAAGGAAGGGATAGATAAGGAGGAAGAGGGAGAGAGGAAGGGATGGGGGTACCTACCTGAGTGAGGTGGTAGTCTCCGTCGACTAGCTGCTCGATGATGTTAAAGTGATCTGTGTTTGGAACGTCCTCCAATGTTACCTTCAGTCCTTCTGTTGACTCCAGAGCCTGCAAGAGGGAAGGAGGAGAGGAGGGAGAGAGGAAGGAGGAGAGGAAGGGAAGAGAGGGAGAAAAAAAAGGGACAGAAAGATAGTAGTTTTCTAGGCCCTAAAACTCTTCCAAAAATATAAGGGTTCAGCTGTTATAAAGGTGAATTGTTTTGTCACTTTCTGAAATCTTGCAACAAGAACAATCTAGATATATTCTAATGTGTCCCAGACAATGTCTGTTTTTCCATCCATGGAACTCAGACACATTCTATTCATCAGCTCTGATTCTGTGTTCTACTTGTGTGTGTTCAGTCTGTACTGACTTTGTAGTAGTCCTCCGACTGCTTCCGGAACTCTGGCGAGTCGTTCTGCGCCACGGCAACCACGATATCACAGTCGGAGGAGGAGAGTTTGAGCTGCGGAACCAGCTGACTAGGACTGTTCCTCAGAGCCACCTCTCTGTGAAGAGACAGAGAGAGTGAGACAGAGAGAAAGAGAGAAAAAAAGAAGCGAGAGAGAGAGGGGAGCTTCTGGTGATGGCTCTGACTGGCACTGACTGCTACTGGACACCCACAGAGCAAACACACAGACTACATCTCTCTCTCTAAATATAGGATTCATTTAACCTTCTTCACTCTCTCACATACACAATGCCAAACACACACAAATAATTCGGCCATTGATAAACACCATTACTCACTGACCTTAGGTGACCATTAGTAGATAAGGTAGAGCAGTGGTTCCCAAACTTTTTATAATACCGTACCCCTTCAAACATTCAACCTCCAGCTGTACCCCCTCTAGCACCAGGGTCAGCGCACTCTCAAATGTTGTTTTTTGCCATCATTGTAAGCCTCCACACACACACTATACGATACATTTATTAAACATAAGAGTGAGTCTGAGTGTCACAACCCGGCTCGTGGGAAGTGACAAAGAGCTCTTATAGGACCAGGGCACAAATAATTATAATCAATCATTTTGCTCTTTATTTAAACATTTTACATATAAAACCTTATTTGTTCATCAAAAATTGTGAATAACTCACCACAGGTTAATGAGAAGGGTGTGCTTGAAAGGATGCACATACCTCTGCAATGATGGGTTGTATTGGAGAGTCTCAGTCTTATATCATTTACCACACACAGTCTGTGCCTGTATTTAGTTTTCATGCTAGTGAGGGCGGAGAATCCACTCTTACATAGGTACGTGGTTGCATAAGGCATCAGTGTCTTAACAGCGTGATTTGCTAAGGCAAGAAACTCTGCGCGCAGCCCTATCCAGAAATCTGGCAGTGGATTCTGATTCAATTAAATTTTCACAGAACCGCTTGTTGCAATTTCAATGAGGCTCTCTTGTTCAGATATCGGTAAGTGGACTGGAGGCAGGGCATGAAAGGGATAACAAATCCTGTTGTTTGTGTCATCCGTTTCGGGAAAGTACCTGCGTAATTGTGCACCCAACTCACTCAGGTGCTTCGCTATATCACATTTGACATTGTCCAAGCTTCAGTTCAATTGCACACAAAAAAATCATACATTGATGGAAAGACCTGTGTGTTGTCCTTGTTAATGCAGACAGAGAACAGCTACAACTTCTTAATCATAGCCTCAATTTTGTCCCACACATTGAATATAGTTGCAGAGCGTCGCTGTAATCCTAGATTCAGACCATTCAGGCGAGAAAAAACATCACCCAGATAGGCCAGTCATGTGAGAAACTCTTAATCATGCAAGCGGTCAGACAAGTGAAAATGATGGTCAGTAAAGAAAACTTTAAGCTCGTCTCTCAATTCTTAAAAAACATGTCAATACTTTGCCCCTTGATAACCAGCGCACTTCTGTATGTTGTAAAAGCTTTACATGGTCACTGCCCATATCATTGCATAATACAGAAAATACATGAGAGTTCAGGGGCCTTGCTTTAACAAAGTTAACAATTTTCACTGTAGTGTCCAAAACGTATTTCAAGCTGTCAGGCATTCCCTTGGCAGCAAGAGCCTCTCGGTTGATGCTGCAGTGTACCCAAGTGGCGTCGGGAGCAACTGCATGCATGCGTGTTACCACTCCACTATGTCTCCCTGTCATGGCTTTTACGCCATCAGTACAGATACCAACATCTTGACCACCAAAGTCCATTTGATGTCACAAAGCTGTCCAGTACTTGAAAAATATCCTCACATGTTGTCCTGGTTTCCAGAAGAGGATGTCTTCCTTAATTGTCCCCCCATAAACGTAACAGACATAAACCAGAAGATGTGCCATGCCCTGTTGACTCATCCAGCTGTAACGCATATGATTCACTGGCTTGTATGCGAAGCAGTAATTGTTTCAAAACATCTCCTGCCATGTCACTGATGCGTCGTGTATAGTTTTTTGGCCTTTTCCCCCAGCATTATCCCAGCCATATCCGCGGCGCAGGAAGAATTAAGTCCTCCACAATAGTATGGGGCTTGCCTGTCCTAGCCAATCGGTAGCTCACCATATAAGACGCTTCTAGCCCCTTCTTATAAATGGTATCTGTTGCTTTTATACATGTCTTACTACTCGAAAGTCATCTTTATTCTCGCTCAAAAAACTCCTGAAGCTTATTTTTCAAATTGTCATGTTTCGTTTCTAAATGAGTGAAGGTTTCCCGCGAGAGAGAAACGGTTAATGTGATTGGATGTTAATTATTTGACTAGGTTACCTGTATTTGACATTGTGTTGTTATTTTGCTGAACACTAGATGTTTCAATTTTATTTTTGGCAGTGAAACAAGGCTACTCAGGCGAGAGAAAAAAAACTCTCCCAAATGTATAGCCCCTTTGGAAAATATTACTGTACAATTTGAAAATGTGAGAAAAAAAATATTAAATTATTTATATATTTTTATGTGAATTACATTTTTATTTGGTGTACCCCCAACAGCATTGCGCGTACCCCAGTTTGGGAATACCTGAGGTAGAGCATTCAGTGGTGCATCTTCAGGGGTGGATGGGTGTGGGGGTGTGTGGTACGTACTCTGTCATCTTCAGAGGCTCGTTGACATAGGTGGACAGGATGGGCAGGAGGTCATATATACCACTGACCAGGAACGCACCTGAGAGAGAAGAGAGAGAGAGAGGGAGAGAGAGAGAAAGAGAGAGAGAGAGAGAGACAATATATGGGTAAGGAGATAGGAGGGAGAGAAGATTGTCAATCATTCAAAATAAAAAAGCAGGTCTTTCTGTGATTATGGAGAAAGATTACTGAGCTCACGTCTCTGCTGACAACCCGCTATCTCCTGACCTCTAACCTCTCACCTTTGATCTGAGGGGTCACACTGTACTGAGACCAGTCTGTAGAGAGGATCATAGCAGCCAGGTGGGCCCCCGCAGAGTGGCCACACAGGTACAGACCACTAGAGAGAGAGAGAGAGAGAGAGAGATACACAGAGAGAGAGACAGAGAGAATTGCCAGTCAGAAACCAACCCCTAGCCTAGACATTCATATCATCAAATCATGACATATTTGTTACTATCTCCTTTACTCAGATAGTAAAGATTATATTCAGCCACTCTTGGAGGGCAATGGAAGTTGATTTAAAACGTGCTTCTATATCATTAAAACTGCCTTTAGTAAGTACAGATCTGAGATTGAGATTGATGAAGAGGGCGCACCTAATGTGTGAATACTGTTGAATGACGGACACCACACTCCTCCGCACCTGAGACACCATCACATCCATGTTCCCTGGATGGGAAACAGGGGGAAGAGGAGGAAAGTAAGAAAAAATAGGAACAAACGAGGGACAGATGGAGTGCACAACTTTAGACCAGGGCCCATAGGGCTGAAGCTGCTCTCGACCAACAGGCTGCTGTGCTCTGAAGACCCCAGCTGCAGTCTACAGAAGTAGTACGCCATAGATAAACAGGGAGACATTTGGGACGCATTCATGTCTCCTATGTTGCTATGACATCACAAACCAGGGACACACCAACGGTACCTTTGGGAGCGATGTCGTAACCCACGGCGACCACCACGACGCCCTTATGGACCAATGGGACGGCCATAAACCCGGACTCCTCCTTACTAGGAAGAAGAAACACAGGCCATTTCTCAAATGGATTTGCTCAACTCCTGCGTCCGCTCTCTCGCCTCCTTTTGAAAAAGAGAGAGGGAGAGAGAGAGAGAGAGAGAGAGAGAGAAGAGAGAGGAGATAGAGATAGATAGATACCTAAGGAACTGCCAGTAGCCTCCATGGAGGTAGATCACCAGTGGGACATCTATAAGAAGAAACAAAACATTGGTTATGGGCAATTCCACAGTAACAGAATGATGCGGACACTCAAGATTTCTTTACTTTAAAATGTATGTCAAACAAAAAACTAAGTTAAACAGCCCCATACAACACAATAACTACTTTGAACCATTTCCACTGAAAATTGACCAAAAAAACTAATGTACTTGAAGAACAGTGCATATGCTAAGTTTGGTAACAGAATGACGATTTGTGCCATTTTTTCCATCATTCCACACACCTTCACCCCCTCCCCCACAAACACCCACTTAGAACATCCATGGCCAGATGCATATGAGCTGTCTAACCCAGGGCACAGCCTGTGTCTGTGTGCAGTTTCTACTGTGGAAATGCCTTGTTTCTCCAGTTCCATGTTGCCTCCACACCTGTGTGTCATGTAATGTGTTGTGAAAGCTGGGTTTTCCCCTTGATAAGGGCATACCGTATTCCCTTTAAGTCATTAGAAATCTGTAACAGCTGTGAGTAATGTGCTGCTGCCATACTGCACTACAGTACTACACAACAGTAGTAATGTACACTACAGTACTACACTACTGAACTACAGTACTGCACTATTACACAACAGTAGTAATGTACACTACAGTACTACACTACAGAACTACAGTACTGAACTACTGTATTACACCACAGTACACTATAGTACTACACTATTACACTACATTACCCCACTACAGTACAACACCACAGTACAACACTACATTACTACACTACAGTACTCCACTAGATTACAACACCACAGTACAACACTACATTACTACACCACAGTACAACACTACATTACTACACTACAGTACAACACTACATTACTACACCACAGTACAACACTACATTACTACACTACAGTACTCCACTACAACACCACAGTACAACACTACATTACTACACTACAGTACTCCACTACAACACCACAGTACAACACTACATTACTACACTACAGTACTCCACTACAACACCACAGTACAACACTACATTACTACACTACAGTACTCCACTACAACACCACATTACTACACTACATTACTACACTACAGTACAACACTACATTACTACACTACATTACTACACTACAGTACTACACCACAGTACAACACCACAGTACAACACCACAGTACTACACTACATTACAACACTACATTACTACACCACAGTACAACACTACATTACTACACAACAGTACAACACCACAGTACTACACTACATTACAACACTACATTACTACACTACAGTACAACACTACATTACTACACTACATTACTACACAACAGTACAACACCACAGTACAACACTACAGTACAACACTACATTACTACACAACAGTACAACACTACAGTACAACACTACATTACTACACAACAGTACAACACCACAGTACTACACTACATTACTACAGTACATTACTACAGTATACCCCCTTTGGTCTCAACAACATACTGTAGCTGCAGTACACTAGTGTTAGATCAGGAGATTGAATCTGGAGTTTTGGTTTATGCTTCCTTTTAACACTATTTTGATGTAATGTCTTAAATAATCAGTGACGGAAAATAATTCAGTTTTCATGTTTTCAGTGAAACCCTTCTGTTATTTCATTTCACCACGAGATAAAGAATGAAGGTGTGTGTCTCAGTAGCTGGGATCAGAGGGATGATGCCTACGGGCTGTCTGTTGTGATGCCTGAGGGCTGTCTGTGGAGATGCCTGAGGGCTGTCTGTGGAGATGCCTGAGGGCTGTCTGTGGAGATGCCTGAGGGCTGTCTGTGGAGATGCCTGAGGGCTGTCTGTGGAGATGCCTGAGGGCTGTCTGTGGAGATGCCTGAGGGCTGTCTGTGGAGATGCCTGGGGGCTGTCTGTGGAGATGCCTGGGGGCTGTCTGTGGAGATGCCTGGGGGCTGTCTGTGGAGATGCCTGGGGGCTGTCTGTGGAGATGCCTGGGGGCTGTCTGTGGAGATGCCTGGGGGCTGTCTGTGGAGATGCCTGGGGGCTGTCTGTGGAGATGCCTGGGGGCTGTCTGTGGAGATGCCTGGGGGCTGTCTGTGGAGATGCCTGGGGGCTGTCTGTGGAGATGCCTGGGGGCTGTCTGTGGAGATGCCTGGGGGCTGTCTGTGGTGATGCCGGAGGGCTGTCTGTGGTGATGCCGGAGGGCTGTCTGTGGTGATGCCGGAGGGCTGTCTGTGGTGATGCCGGAGGGCTGTCTGTGGTGATGCCGGAGGGCTGTCTGTGGTGATGCCGGAGGGCTGTCTGTGGTGATGCCGGAGGGCTGTCTGTGGTGATGCCGGAGGGCTGTCTGTGGAGATGCCGGAGGGCTGTCTGTGGAGATGCCTGAGGGCTATATGTGGTGATGCCGGGGGCTGTCTGTGGTGATGCCTGAGGAGTATTTCTGTCTGTAATAAAGCCCTATTGTGGAGGAAAACTCATTCTGATTTCCAGGGCCACCCATGGCTGCGACCCTGCCCATTCATGTGAAATCCATAAATTAGGGCCTAATGAATTTATTTCAATTGACTGATTTCGTTATATTAACTATAACTCAGCAAAATCTTTGAAATTGTTGCATGTTGCGTTTATATGTGTGTCACTTGATTATCCTGTTATTCTATCATCAGCTTCTAGTTGAAGAGAATATCAGGGAGGGTGTGTTGTTGACAAACAGGCTATACCACACACACCTAGAGAAGTGGTGGTGGGAACATAGACGTCTAGTTTCTCCCCCTCTCCTTCTCCATAGGGAACGTTGAGGAGGGTCTGGGCCAGGCCACGGGCACGCTCCGTACCTGCACACGCACCAAAAACATGCACACGGAGAAATATACAGAGACACACCCCTTTGTTTACTTTGCAAAAATATATTTAGACTAAACTGTAGTGTAACTTACGGATACAGAAATACGTGTTAAACATACGGGGCACAACAACAATATAAGTCAAACCAACGAAATACAGTTGGTTACTTTCCAATCATTCATTTCATTATTCGCACTGCGGGCACCACCCATATGTCACGGCTAGTCTAAAGATCCCTATAGCAATCAGTTGGCTATTGCTCTTCCCTGAACCCACACTATTGTCAATAATCAACTTTATCGGCTAGTTAATCAAACATCGACAGACCTTCTTTGAGCGCCGTCACGTGGGATTTGATAACGTCGTCTGCCGACATTCTGGGCGACCACTGGCTGGGCGAAAACTGCCTCTCTAGCTCCTGTCAAAGCAACCACACAGTAGTGTGTTGTGAATCGGGGCGGCCATACGTACAAGCCGTTTGGAGTCGGAACATTAGCGCATAAAGATCAGGCAGACAGAGAGGGCGCAGTCCAACAGCGCCCTCGGTCGGTAGACATTCGGAACTTTTGATTAATAGCAGAAGTCAACATACAGGTTTTTGTTTGTACTTTTGTTGTTTCAACAGTGAACTAAAGTATTTATAATCGATATTTAGATATGAGAAACGGTGCTTTATTTTATAGTAATAATGGCAAATGGATAGGCAAAGTTTAGAAATGAAGAGAGTAGGTTATGAAAAAGAGGAACTAGGCTACTTGCAGACATTATTATATATTTCGAACAGTTGTTAAAATACTTTGTTATATAAAGGTTCAATTTTAAAAATGGAATACAAAAAATGGAATAACACCAGGTTCATATGTTAATATAGCATGTTGATTTGTTATTAAGCATGCCTGCCTCCTGGGGAATAGGAGAGCGCGTACTTACGAGACACGCACATATTTGTGCTCTACAAATGTTGTGTATTTTCTTTTGGATGCAGGAGAGAACTATTAAAACAACCTGATATCCGAGGTCCACGTCTTTAGTCTCAATCAATCACACACAACGCAGAGCTACAGCTGCACCGGGTACATATTTACAGTACAATGTCTACTGTATGAACAGACACAAAACGTACATCATCTTAACATCACTTACATCCTTATTCATATCCTTCCAACGTGACATTGTTGCTCTTGAATGTAACAACAGCAGATAGACTCCGATAGGCACAACACAGAGAACCTTTGGAATTGGACAAAAGATAAGCAGGAGAAAAAACGACCATCGAGGACAGTGGGTCCAACGGGTCTGCGGGACGAGTGTCTGCGGGGTGTCACAATGTTCTCAGGCAAACGGTTTCAGTTGCCTAATTCTACATAAACAGCTGTTTATTTGTTAACGACAACCGCTAAGATTTTGTACCAACACCGTCAGTGAACCACCGTAACTTGATGGCACAACAATAACAGCTCGTTAGAATTGCAGCCCGGCCAATGTAACAGTGAATTAGTACACGGTGTACTGTACCTTGTGCTGGAGAACATGACATCCTGTGTTGGGTGGAGTAAAAAGGGTTTCACTAACTAAACTGACAATACATGCAACACCGTAAAACAGAACGCACTCTTTGCTAGCCTAGGCCTACTACAGTAGTGCCTTCAGAGTATTATCATGAATTGTCTAGATACATGTTAAATACTATGGAGCTCCGTACAATTACAAATGAGTTATGTCCAAGCTAAATGAAAGTACAACTTTGTAATGAGTATAATTAACAAAGTCTCCCGCCAGAAGAACGAACATTTGACCTACTGACGCGTTTGTCACGTGATTATTGTGAGCTGATTGGTTCGTTCAGTGACCCTGATCAAGCATTTACAGAAACCGTCGCGGCGGGATATTCGTAGTCTTTTCAGCCTCTCCGAAGAGTGCAGAGTTATTTTTCATAATTATTAGGAATATTGTGAAACATAAGGTTAACTTAATGGAGTGTTTGAATGTTCCAAGAATCCGGCCAAATTCCCCACGGAAAGCAATAGGACAGATCCAGGTACGTTTACAAATTATTTTGAGACAAATGCGTTACCCTAAACCTTTTTATAATCCTCTTAAAACCAAACAAATAACTCAATCATATGCAATGCACTGACTGTACGTTTATATGTCTATGTCGATCGTACACATCAAACTCATTGTCTCTCATTTGTTTGCAGGTCATCTTTGGCCCAATGTTCTCTGGCAAAAGGTTTCAGTTGGCTAATTCTTCATAATCAGCTGTTTATTTGTTAACGACAACCGCTAAGATTTTGTACCAACACCGTCAGTGAACCACCGTAACTTGATGGCACGACAATAACAGCTCGTTAGAATTGTAGCCCGCCAAATGTAACAGTGCATTAGTACACGGTGTACTGTAATCAGCATCTCAAGCACTAGCTCGTAACAAGCTACTGTATTGTGTACTTTACATAGTATTACAAATTAGAACATATTAGTAATTGAATAGGATCTTTAACTTTGCATTTATCCTATAAACTATAACCATCTACTCCACGGCAGTGTTTGAGAGAGCGCTTCATAGCTGTATTACTAGTTTGTGATACATTTTTTTTCTATAACTGACTGAAATCTATTTTCTTATTAACAGCACTGAGTTGATCAGGCGAGTGCGTCGTTTCCAGATCGCTCAGTACAACTGTTTGGTGGTCAAATATGCCAAAGATACACGCTACTCCGAGAAGGGCATGGCCACGCATGACAAGTAAGAACACTCTGGTTTATGTCAAATACATTATCTCCTGATTTGTATAGATAACATTACATTTAACCGCACCCCCATGAACTAATTATTACCCTGATTCACCTGATTCTCATTGTTGCCACCCAGGACAACAGTTGTTTCCCTCTGCTTTTGCGAGTTTGAATAGTAGAATACACAAGGTGCCATTTTGAAATGTGGCGGTGCATAAGCAGTTTCTCTTGTTGCGTCACTCACTGACAGACAGTCAAATAGCCCATGTCAGCTAACATTTTTTAGATTGCTAAATTGGTTTAGGGGCCAGCTATTTAAACTTGTTATCATGGTCGAATTACCAGCTGGGGCGATTGATTTTGTTAGTCAGTCTCACTCAGATATATTAAAAACTTTCAACATTTCTCTCCGCCCCATGGCAAAATGTACAGAATTGCAGCATCACTAATGTATTTAGTAGGATGGTCTCTTTATATGTATGTATGTATGTATTTATTTATTTATTTATTTCTACACAAACACCAGAAACACAATGGAAGCTGTACCAGCCAACTGCCTGAGTGACGTGCGTTCTCTAGCTCTGCAGGCTTGCGTCATCGGAATCGACGAAGGACAGTTTGTAAGTATAGTACATTAGTCTGTTACCCTCTCACTGTGTCCAACAGAGTGATCCTCTTTGTTCCTCACTAGATCATTACCTGTATGTCCTCTACAGCTGAATAACCTGCCATTGATATTCATCTGTTAAGCACATGGAGTCATCAGCACCATATTCCTTAGTGTTATTATGACCTAGGCCCACCTTTTTTCTAACGTCTCCCCCAGACGTTCCACGTATTTAAACTATTCCAGAGCGAGCACACCTGATTCAACTGGTCAACTAACCATCAAGCCCATGACTAGTTGAATCACGTGATCTAGTTCAGGGCTACAACAGAATGGTGAAACATCTCTGAGGAGATCACTGACCTATGCTACATTACCAATGATAACCAACCATGTCCTAACTGTTATACCCGTATGCTTATGAATCCATGCCACATTCTTCTTGTTTTTGTGTGTTTGTCAGTTCCCAGACACAGTGGAGTTCTGTGAGGAGATGGCCAACATGGGGAAGACTATAATCGTAGCGGCCCTGGATGGAACCTTCCAGAGAAAGGTAGGCATGGATGATGAGTTATCCAAGGTTTGCTGCCTGCCTCCTGGTTGTCTAGCATCGTAATCGTGTCGTCATCAGTAACAGTTGTCTCAGGTAATAGAATATTTGACATGTAGAGTTTGTCAGTTTAATTTGAATGATTAACTGCGTATGAATGCTGTCTGTGTGTCTGTACAGACAGTACACTAGCCAGAGAAATGTACTATCTGACCGAACTCTCTGTCCTGTCTGTCTGCAGCCCTTTGGAAACATTCTGAACCTGGTTCCCCTGGCTGAGAGCGTTGTGAAGCTGAACGCTGTCTGTATGCAGTGTTACAAGGAGGCAGCATACACCAAGAGACTGGGGGCAGAGAAAGAGGTGAGGGAGAGGGAGCATGATTTATATTAGAGCTGAGGAGGGATCATACAGTAGAAACATCACATGCCTTCCCGACTCAAAGGTTGTATTCCCTTGAACTTCTGGGAGTGAAATGAGACTGGTGGTTCTTTGTCGTCACAACCAATCTCTCTTGACATTCACTGTCCTGGTCTACCTGCTTCTCTCCCTTTCTGAAATCCCCTCTTGATCTCTCTATCATCCCTGTTTTATTAGTCAACCAGTTAGGAATGAAAAGTCCCTGCAGGAATCACAATTATCACTGTGTCCCATTTCACCATTTATTACCCATCCGATCCTTTCGCATCTGCCCTAAGGAGTAAGGGTTAGGAGGTTGATTTTAGGACTGTGCCTGTATTTGGACATGACCTCACTTCCTGTTTCTTGTCTGTGCCCCGCCCCCAGGTGGAGGTGATTGGTGGAGCCGATATGTACCATGCGCGGTGCAGGAAGTGTTACGGTGGCCTGATGGATGTGGTGAAGGAGAATAGCGCCCCCCACAGGGACGAGACGCCACCGCATGTGATGACAGGGAAACTGCTTGACAACACTACATCGCCACGGAAACTCTTCGCCACCCTGCAAGTCTGATCATTACCAGTAGACTATTCTTAAAGGATAGTTCACTCACATGACTTTAAAGGGGAAGTTGACGAATTGGAACTTTTGAATGAGATGGTGAACAATCCCTTTAAATTTTAGGTTTGGTAATTTGACTGGAGATGAGTTAAAAGGGATAGTTGTTGACTTCATTTTCTAATTGGAGTAATGAACCATCCCTTTAAGTTTTGCACTTGGAATGAGTGGGGACAATAAATGAAGCTCCATAAACCCACTGAACGGTATGGTATCTGTGTAATAACTGTCATTTTATAGGGCTTCATATACTTTGATGTAAATATTTCTAAAACATTGACCAAATTAGTACATATCATGTTTTTTAAGACTTTGATACACCTGCTAAAACATACATACTGCCATGCAATGAGTCTAGTGTACACAACTTAATATTCAACTGTTACTTTTTGTAGTTCTGGTCTGATTTGCCTCCTATAATACAAATAAATATATTTTTTAAATGTTCATTTATGGTTTGTGTTAAGTCATTTTCCGGATTTTGCAAAATGTTAAGTCGAACCCATAACTGTCAGTGTTCAAGGTCATTTTTTGTTGTTGCTGAGTTGTGCCACTACATCATGCTAATTGCACGCTCCCTCAACCTTAGACATCTGGCATTGTGTTGTGACAACTGCACCTTTTTGTGGCCTTTTATTATCCCCAGCACAAGGTGTGTAATGTTGAATCAGCTTCTTGATATGCCACACCTGTCAGGTGGATGGATTATCTTGGCAATGGAGAAATGCTCACTAATAGGGATATAAACACATTTGTGCACAACATTTGAGAGAAGCTTTTTGTGCGTATAGGAACAATTCGGTATTTCTCGAGCACATGAAACATGCACCCAACACTTATCATTATAGTTGCCAATCACCCGAGTAACTGAGTGAAAGAAATGGCGTTGGATTGCAATCCAATGTACTAGCCTTGACTGAAATAACCTGTTTAGGTCTTGGCAGTTGGCACATTGTTGTACAGTATAACTAGCTGCCAATTAAGATTCTTTTTATGGTAACACAGAAATCCCCAACGCAGTACTGTAGTATGGTTACATTAGTCACTTCAATCTGGACTTGTAAACATCATTTGACTGGTTAAAAAAAAATACAACCAAATATTGGATTTAAGGCAGACTTTATTCTGCCCCACGCAGACACACACATGTCATTTAGACAGAACAGAATTAGAACCTTGTGACATCACAAACATGGCAGCTGTTGAAAGGCACTTCCTAATTATTATACAACAATGGATTCAATAGAACACAACTGAACTAACAGGTTTCTGGTGCTATTGTTTTTTGTGTGTTATAGGGAAGTGTGACACAATTTGCAAATTACCTTCATAAATGTAAAATAAGTGAGAAATAAACTCATCTACACTTTCATTTAGATCTGTGGTGATCAAGAGGTAAATCAAAATCATATACATCATTGGTTATCTAACACGATAACACAATGGACAAAAAGTGAAATATACACATCATCCCTACAACTACAGAAAACAAAATGCAATCAATTAACTCAGTCCCAATACTAAACTACAAATCACATACTTACAGAACTCTTGGCTATCAATCATAGATACAAAGGTTGCTAACTGGTGAGGTTTCATTTGAACAGTAAGGCTGCATTTACACAGGCAGCCAAATTCTGATCTTTTGCCCAATTATGGGCAAAAGATCTGATCTCACTGGTCAAAAGATCAGAATTGGGCTGCCTGTGTAGACGCCGCCCCACTAGGCCAAGCTGGACATCTAGGGGGTATGTTCAGGATTGCAAACAACAAATTGCAACATCACACATCTCCTGACATGTATGAACACAAGGCAACAGTTTGATAATTCTGAATATGCCCTTCAGTTTCTGCTCAAGTGCGTGTCATCGTGGCTTCAAATGATTGTGTTCAAGGTTTTATAATGTAAATATATGGACAGTTTGAGGAGGTTGATTGGGCAAATAGAGTGTATATACACACCACCGCGTTTGAGCCTTCTGTAGGAAGGACACTTCACACAGGCACTAGTGGGAAAGTTGAAACGGTTGGTGACACTATCAGTGGAGGCTGTTGAGGGGAGGACGGCTCATAATAACGTCTGGAATGGTATCAAACATAAGACAACCACGTGTCTGATACCATTCCATTCACTCCATTCCAGCCATTATTATGAGCCGTCCTCCCCTCAGCAGCCTCCACTGTCCTGTATACATATAAATAGAGGGAGCGTTTCTACCCTCCCAAAATGTTTCCACTACTAGCCTTGCAAAGTAGCATCACTCATATTTAATAAATACACCACTGTGTCCCAAATGGCACCCTAATCCCTATGTAGTGCACAACGTTAGACTAGGGCCCGTACAGTGTAGTGCTCTATATAGGGAATAGGGTGCCATTTTGGACACAGTCAGTGAGGTCTTCCCTTTGGCCAAGTGGACTCCTATGATGTGTTTATATACAACTTATCTATGTGTGTGTCTATATTTACCTACACACATCTATATGTGAATATGTACATCTATGCTTGTCTATGGTGGACTCAAGGTCACCATGGTGTCAACATTACATACAGTACGTCTAAGGCACCGTCAACAAAGTATACCAGGGTTCTTGTTAAGGAGAAGTGCATAACATGTCCATAGAAGCCATTCTTCAATGGATTCTACTGTTTTCAGTCTTGTCCTTTAAAACGCCAATCAGCAGTTGAAACAATAACAAATCGTCTCTCCACCCGTTTCAGTAAAAAGCTGAGGGATAGGGCTGAAACTCATAGAGTTATGTATACGAGGACTGACCATCCATGATATCAGAATTATAGTTAACCATCTTGAGGCTAAATAGTGTTTGTTTACATTTACTTTGTTCACAAACATGGGAGTAAATGATGGGGTACAGCAATTGAACTAACCTCATGAGGCATTTATAAAGTTCTATTCTTCAAGAATCAATTGGTACATATCATTAATACAACCAAAAATGTATCTGCAGACTGCCACTTTAAAGAAGCAATTGATGAAATCCCAAGTATTGTATTGTTATCAAGTGCTTAAGTTAGTCCTGTATGATTTACATTTAAAGTCAGTCAGATGATTTGAAGTAGTAATCTATGAAGTGCCAAAGCACACTTGGACCTTGGTGGACCGGAGCTATACAGCCACAGCTCTTGATCGTGTTCATTAGTGCACACCACAGCAAAACTTTTTGCAATGGAAAAACAAACTAAGCATTTGCCCGATGAAAACCTTCCAACTGTTTTACTTGTTTTGAAAGCAGGAACTCCCCTCAATGTTCTCTGAACATCTAATGACACTAGGACCAAGAAAATGTATTTAAAATAGCTTCTGAAGTTTGGTAATTGTGTGTTTGTTAATGTTCATATGTAGCCGGTTTCTCTTCCATTTGGTGCCTAATGAACATGACCCAGCTGCTGCACTGAGGTTCCTGAAGTCAGTCTTGGCAGTAAGAGGATTTATTCATGAATTACTATACTTTTACCTTTAGTAGTACAAAGCAGGGAGTGGTCTCAGACTCAGAAAGACTGATAGGAAACCCACAAAGTAATACAAACCATAGATGGCTTTATGTAGCGGCAGTGGAAGACTTATGTTCCGATTCTCCACCCTTTTCCAGTGCACATGGTTCTAAAAGCACTGGTGTAAGGATTGGCTGGAGGGAGTTTCCACCATTGTCAAAGCCACAGGGGAAAAAGTAGGCCAGTGCAGTGCACACTTTGGGAGAAGATTGGAGAATTGGGACTCAAATTTATCTCCTGGTTACAGCCGGGTTTCAACCCCTCCAGTTGCTATAGTTTTTGTGGACAGTAGACATATAAAAGATGACTGAAAACTCAATACATAATGACTAGATAGGAACATGCATATTACACAGATCAGTTGAGCAAACAAGCCTTGTGTTTTCAACGTGTGATTTAATGAGCGCTTTAATGTGTTTTTTTCTTTAGGCTTTTTATGGCTTTACCTTGACTGTTATCAGATAGACAGGATTTAAGAGTTATGAAAAAGGACTTGTATGTGTATCCTAAATGACACCCTATATATAGTGCACTACTTTTGACCAGAGCCTTATGGGTCTTGATCAAAAGTAGTGCACTATAAAGGGAATTGGGTGCCATTTGGGACAACAAAAGTCTGTCTACGGCTCCTGAAGTGGGACAAAAGCCCAGCAGTTTATACATAGGACATTAATAATAAGGCTTTCTTGGGCATTTGGCTTATGCTGTAGAATTCAGTAGTCTCACGATACACTGGTCAATTAAATAAACACACTTTTTTGACATTGAATAAAACACTGTGCTTGCGTGTCATCAAGATAATTGTGCTAAATTGAAAACAAAAAGATAAAATGTTTTTAAAAAACACACTACAGCCATTCAAAGAATTGGCGGTTCAACTATGAATATCTAGTATGTACAGACACCAGAGGAGGCTGGTGGGAGGAAGCTATAGGAGGACCGGCTCACTAACGGCTGGAATGAAATAAATGGAACCGAGTCAAACATGTGGTTTCCATATTTGATACCGTTCCATTTATTCCATTCCAGCCATTACAATGAGCAGGTCTTCCTATAGCTTCCCCCCACCAGCCTCCTCTGACAGATACACATTCTCCTTCCTTCTGGAACACAGAAGCAGGGGACTAGAGTTCTGAACAGAGAGGGGGAGACAAGCACACTGATTAGCTAAAGCAAGCACTTGCCCCTCCCACGAGAGCTCTCATCGGCCGTTTTTCGCATATCCCAAATCATGTGACCTCCAGTCTCCCGTGTCACGTGACCAGGCTCTGACTTTTGCCCCTGCCCCTCAGCTGCACCCCTGTCTCAGGGTAGAAGTCTCCCTTTAACCACATCATCCACTGAATTAGTAGTAAGCAGACCTGTGTTCAAACACTATTTAAAACCATTATCGGTCTGTGCTTTCATCCAGTTTCCCTGTTGCAAATTAAACCAATGTAAAAGTTGACAGAGTGCAAACTCCACCCACCTTGCACTCCAGACAGACAAAAGCAAAACAAATATTTCAAATAGTATTTGAACCCAGGTCTGGTGATAAGGAGCTTCCACTCTTCCTTTCTCCATAATTCTATCCCAGTAATAGTTCGGTGAAATTGCCCCTTGGCCTAGACACTGATCTTGGGTCAGATCTTGCATTTCCCCCACTAATGGTTAAGGTTAGGAATGGGGGAAGTGAAGCTGATCCTAGATCTGCACCTAGGGGAAACTTCACCGCGGAGCCCCTCAGTAGTTGGGGGGTTGGTAGTCCCCCTGGGGTTGGGTGGTGGTGATGGTGCTGGGGGTGAAGGGGGGTTGTTGGAAGTCGTCTGGCGCGCTGGAAGGGTACGGGGAGTAGGTGGTGGGGGTGTAGGCCGAGGGGGCGTAGGTCGGAGGGTAAGGGGTGTGCTGCTCCGGCGGAGGCTCAGCGTAGATGCTCTGGGTGACATCGGCAACACCACGGCGATATCTCCCCAAAGCGAAGTAGGTTAGGATTCCCTGTTGTAGACACAAAGAGGGGTCAATTAATAAATCAATTCATGAAATAATAAGTCAGTCAGTGTGGTGAAGGTATGACCAGGCCATAGTGTAGCTGTAGTAAAGGAGAGGCAGTAAGGCGGCTGTAGCTGTAGTAAAGGAGAGGCAGTAAGGCAGCTGTAGCTGTAGTAAAGGAGAGGCAGTAAGGCAGCTGTAGCTGTAGTAAAGGAGAGGCAGCTGTAGCTGTAGTAAAGGAGAGGCAGCTGTAGCTGTAGTAAAGGAGAGGCAGCTGTAGCTGTAGTAAAGGAGAGGCAGCTGTAGCTGTAGTAAAGGAGAGGCAGTAAGGCAGCTGTAGTAAAGGAGAGGCAGTAAGGCAGCTGTAGCTGTAGTAAAGGAGAGGCAGCTGTAGCTGTAGTAAAGGAGAGGCAGCTGTAGCTGTAGTAAAGGAGAGGCAGCTGTAGCTGTAGTAAAGGAGAGGCAGCTGTAGCTGTAGTAAAGGAGAGGCAGCTGTAGCTGTAGTAAAGGAGAGGCAGTAAGGCAGCTGTAGCTGTAGTAAAGGTGAGGCAGCTGTAGCTGTAGTGACAGTCCTCCTCACCCAGGTGGCAATAGAGAAGAAAGAGAAGGCGATGGTGGCGCGGGCGGCGTCCTGGGGGAATCCACTGACATCAAGCGTACGACTCCATTGGCTAGCCAGGAGGCAGAAACACACGAACCACAGGAACGTCCACACACCTGATACAAACAGACAAGAAACAAGGAATATACTTATTTACACTACAACTACCTACAGGGTCACGTTCATTAGGGAACACAACTGAAAATGTTATGAAACCTTTAATCAATGAAAAAATATATATAAGCGTTTCTTATTGTACGTTCCAGGCAGTCCCTCCCCGTTTCAGTCCGTTTTCTTCCATGTGGTGCTATGATGAACAAGACCCAGGTGCCTGGAAGCTCTTTCCTCACACCACAACCCTAGGTTCACACACACCTCCCCTTACCCCCTCCTCACCTGAGAATCCCAGGTCGGCCATGACAGCGTACTTCCTCTCCTTTGCGTTGCTCATCAGCGGCATGTAGGCGTCCAATAAGAGAAAGAAAAAACAGGCCAGGAAGGCTAGAGAAATAAAGAGATACTTTATAAATATATATATTTTAACACTTTATTGAGACTGTAAGGAAATGAGGTGGGGAGTCAGGCAAGTTGGAGAAACAGTAAGAAGGACGCAGGGTTTGAACCCCAGTCTCCTGCGGGGAGTCGTATTATGAGACAAAGACTGAACCCCAGTCTCCTGCGGGAGTCGTATTATGAGACAAGGAATCAACCCGTCTCCTGCAGGGAGTCGTACTATGAGACAAAGACTGAACCCCAGTCTCCTGCGGGGAGTCGTATTATGAGCCAAGGAATCAACCCCAGTCTCCTGCGGGGAGTCGTATTATGAGCCAAGGAATCAACCCCAGTCTCCTGCGGGGAGTCGTATTATGAGCCAAGGAATCAACCCCAGTCTCCTGCGGGGAGTCGTATTATGAGACAAGGAATCAACCCCAGTCTCCTGAGGGGAGTCGTATTATGAGACAAGGAATCAACCCGTCTCCTGCGGGGAGTCGTATTATGAGACAAGGAATCAACCCGTCTCCTGCGGGGAGTCGTATTATGAGACAAGGAATCAACCCCAGTCTCCTGCGGGGAGTCGTATTATGAGACAAGGAATCAACCCCAGTCTCCTGAGGGGAGTCGTTTTATGAGATGTTACCACTACACCATAGCTCTGCATAAAGAGATACCTTCTATTGTCGATTGTCACAGAGACACAAACAATTATTTTTCTGTTATCTGAACCCAGGGCACAACGGCGGGAGATGCCATCTCTGATCCTGTTTGCTGCCCGGCCCCGACCAGATTTTTCCCACTCAAGGGTGGTTTCCCCTAGGTACAGATCTAGGATCAGCTTCCCCTCCCCAATCCTAACTATTAGTGGGGGAAATGCTTAACTGTCCCAAGATCCGCATTGGGGCAACTTCACCCAACACCATTTTCTCAGTCAGCCCTGGGATTAGAACCTGTAACCCAGAACCACTAGACTACTTACCTATGATACCGATGCCCACAGCGTAGTGACACGCCGAGTCATTCTGGTTGAAGACGCAATGCGCGTAGGGGCTGTGCGGATTGTTGACAAATCCCTCCGCCGTGATGCAGGAGAAGACCACGATGGAAAAAATCTAAGAAGGGGAAGAGAGGAACGTTTCAATTTGACTGTTTTGACTGTGATCTGCATGTTTATTTATCCATCTAGTCGTCTATCAACGACGGGGCCTTATTTCTCCATCCCTCAACGACGGGGCCTTGTTTCTCCATCCCTCAACGACGGGGCCTTGTTTCTCCATCCCTCAACGACGGGGCCTTGTTTCTCCATCCCTCAACGACGGGGCCTTGTTTCTCCATCCCTCAACGACGGGGCCTTGTTTCTCCATCCCTCAACGACGGGGCCTTGTTTCTCCATCCCTCAACGACGGGGCCTTGTTTCTCCATCCCTCAACGACGGGGCCTTGTTTCTCCATCCCTCAACGACGGGGCCTTGTTTCTCCATCCAGCCATCCCTCAACGACGGGGCCTTGTTTCTCCATCCCTCAACGACGGGGCCTTGTTTCTCCATCCCTCAACGACGGGGCCTTGTTTCTCCATCCAGCCATCTATCAACGACGGGGCCTTATTTCTCCATCCAGTCATCTATCAACGACGGGGCCTTATTTCTCCGTCCAGTCATCTATTAACGACGGGGCCTTATTTCTCCATCCAGTCATCTATCAACGACAGGGCCTTATTTCTCCATCCAGTCATCTATTAACGACGGGGCCTTATTTCTCCATCCAGTCATCTATCAACGACGGGGCCTTATTTCTCCGTCCAGTCATCTATTAACGACGGGGCCTTATTTCTCCATCCAGTCATCTATCAACGATGGGGCCAGTAGAAACATACAATGAGAGGTCTTCTGGAAGATATTCTAACAGGCGACGCCATCCACTTATGCTCTCCCTTTTTCTATTCCAACGACTGTGAAAACAGAAAAACTAGGGCCTGATGCCAACACCAGGGGCGTGTTCATTAGGACAACAGAAAACCTTTTACAACTGAAAACAAAAATGAACACTTCTTATTGGACAAGTCCAGGAAGTCCCTCCCTGTTTTAGTCTAGTTTCTCTCTCCATTTGGTGCCTAATGAACCGGACCCAGGCCTCTGTAGTCAGTTCAGTTCCAGTCTCTGTCTTGTTACTGGTCCACCACCGTCATGTGACCCAGCAGCACTGACATACTTGTGACCAGAGATGCCAACAATTCCCTCTTCAAGTATTAGTGAGACAGAGAGAGAGAGAGAGAGAGAGAGAAATGTGTGTTTCCTTTGAGAATGCGATGGAAAAGAGAGAGACAAAATAGTTTTTCTTTCCAGTGAAAGAAAGACAACGGGAGAGAATGGTACAGATAGTTACTGGGGAGTTCCAAAAAGAGAGAACTGAAAAGTGAGAGAAACAGAGATCAAAGCCAGAGAGACAGAAATAATTCAACAACAGCAGAGAGAGTCTGCTGACTGAGGGAAGAGAGAGAGAATTCAACAACAGCAGAGAGAGTCTGCTGACTGAGGGAAGAGAGAGAGAATTCAACAACAGCAGAGAGTCTGCTGACTGAGGGAAGAGAGAGAGAATTCAACAACAGCAGAGAGAGTCTGCTGACTGAGGGAAGAGAGAGAGAATTCAACAACAGCAGAGAGAGAGAATGCTGACTGAGGGAAGAGAGAGAGAATTCAACAAAAGCAGAGAGAGTCTGCTGACTGAGGGAAGAGAGATAATTCAACAACAGCAGAGAGAGAGTCTGCTGACTGAGGGAAGAGAGATAATTCAACAACAGCAGAGAGAGAATGCTGACTGAGGGAAGAGAGAGAATTCAACAACAGCAGAGAGAGAGTCTGCTGACTGAGGGAAGAGAGAGAATTCAACAACAGCAGAGAGAGAGTCTGCTGACTGAGGGAAGAGAGAGAATTCAACAACAGCAGAGAGAGAGTCTACTGACTGAGGGAAGAGAGAGAATTCAACAGCAGCAGAGAGAGTCTGCTGACTGAGGGAAGAGAGAGAATTCAACAACAGCAGAGAGAGAGTCTGCTGACTGAGGGAAGAGAGAGAATTCAACAACAGCAGAGAGAGAATGCTGACTGAGGGAAGAGAGAGAATTCAACAACAGCAGAGAGAGAATGCTGACTGAGGGAAGAGAGAGAATTCAACAACAGCAGAGAGAGAGTCTGCTGACTGAGGGAAGAGAGAGAATTCAACAACAGCAGAGAGAGAGTCTGCTGACTGAGGGAAGAGAGAGAATTCAACAACAGCAGAGAGAGAGTCTACTGACTGAGGGAAGAGAGAGAATTCAACAGCAGCAGAGAGAGTCTGCTGACTGAGGGAAGAGAGAGAATTCAACAACAGCAGAGAGAGAGTCTGCTGACTGAGGGAAGAGAGAGAATTCAACAACAGCAGAGAGAGAATGCTGACTGAGGGAAGAGAGAGAATTCAACAACAGCAGAGAGAGAATGCTGACTGAGGGAAGAGAGAGAATTCAACAACAGCAGAGAGAGAATGCTGACTGAGGGAAGAGAGAGAGAATTCAACAACAGCAGAGAGAGAGTCTGCTGACTGAGGGAAAGGAAGAGTGATGGAAGAGAGACAGAAACAAAGGAAACAGTGTGAGAGAGCACCAACAGATGATAACCCACATGTTATTTCCTTACGCCATGTCATACAACAATGGTGTGTGTGTGTGTGTGTGTGTGTGTGTGTGTGTGTGTGTGTGTGTGTGTGTGTGTGTGTGTGTGTGTGTGTGTGTGTGTGTGTGTGTGTGTGTGTGTGTGTGTGTGTGTGTCTATGCAATGACGAGTGTGTGTTCCGCTGGATATGAGAGGGTCCTTGGAAGACACTGCTAGAGAGAGCACTGGAGGGAGGGGGGCTAGATGGGGTTACCTCCCATCTGCCCCTTTCTGCTCCCACCGTTAGGGAGCAGGGAGGAGAAGTGGTTGTGTCGACAGACAGCACATTCTGTCCAGACCTAGGTAGTGTCCCAAATGGCTACCTATCCACTACATAGGGCACTTCTTTTGACCAGAGCTCCATGGGCCCTGATCAAAAGTAGTGCACTATATAGGTAATAGGATGCCATTTGAGTCACAGACCCTACTGTGTTACACTGTTTACATGTTGGTACGCTACACTGCTCAAGCTTATAGACCAACTAGACTGACAATTTACACTGTGTGGCTCTAGTGTTATCTGTTAAGTGTATGTCTCTGTATGGAGGAGACTGTTTGAGCAACAGACATCTTGGTGGTATGTAGCTAGCTACAAGACCTGAGGTTAGATATTACTGAACAGGGCCTAGGGGCATCTGGTCTTGGTCAGATATTACTGAACAGGGCCTAGGGGCATCTGGTCTTGGTCAGATATTACTGAACAGGGCCTAGGGGCATCTGGTCTTGGTCAGATATTATTGAACAGGGCCTAGGGGCATCTGGTCTTGGTCAGATATTATTGAACAGGGCCTAGGGGCATCTGGTCTTGGTCAGATATTATTGAACAGGGCCTAGGGGCATCTGGTCTTGGTCAGATATTATTGAACAGGGCCTAGGGGCATCTGGTCTTGGTCAGATATTATTGAACAGGGCCTAGGGGCATCTGGTCTTGGTCAGATATTATTTAACAGGGCCTAGGGGCATCTGGTCTTGGTCAGATATTATTTAACAGGGCCTAGGGGCATCTGGTCTTGGTCAGATATTATTTAACAGGGCCTAGGGGCATCTGGTCTTGGTCAGATATTATTGAACAGGGCCTAGGGGCATCTGGTCTTGGTCAGATATTATTTAACAGGGCCTAGGGGCATCTGGTCTTGGTCAGATATTATTGAACAGGGCCTAGGGGCATCTGGTCTTGGTCAGATATTATTGAACAGGGCCTAGGGGCATCTGGTCTTGGTCAGATATTATTGAACAGGGCCTAGGGGCATCTGGTCTTGGTCAGATATTATTTAACAGGGCCTAGGGGCATCTGGTCTTGGTCAGATATTATTGAACAGGGCCTAGGGGCATCTGGTCTTGGTCAGATATTATTTAACAGGGCCTAGGGGCATCTGGTCTTGGTCAGATATTATTGAACAGGGCCTAGGGGCATCTGGTCTTGGTCAGATATTATTGAACAGGGCCTAGGGGCATCTGGTCTTGGTCAGATATTATTGAACAGGGCCTAGGGGCATCTGGTCTTGGTCAGATATTATTGAACAGGGCCTAGGGGCATCTGAAAAGTAGATGTCGATGCGCGCACATGCAACACACAGCCACACAACATTTTTTGGAGTTCCTCAAACCTAATGGACCAATCAAACCAGGAAGATCCCTAAAATTACAATCTCTACCACTAGTCATATCAGACCACAGACTGACTGGGCCTCTCTCTCTCTCTTCCTCTTTGGAAAGTCCCTCTCGCTGCCTTCTGGTGGATCAACATGACATTACAACATGGCTGTTGACCAACCAAAATGGGCTGGCAGTGTGTGCTGCTACCACTCACTTTTATATGACACGTATTTTGCTATTTCAAAGAATAGGCCTAATGTCGAGGGAAAACGACTTTTCTTAGAGTTTAATTTGTGTGCGTGATTGTCATTATTGGACAAACAGGCCCTGGTATCTCAGAAGGCAGACGTGTCTATGTGTTTAGGCTACTTTAGGCTGTTGTCCCATTACTTCCTTTGTCCTATAACCTCACCTGTATCAGACAATGGAAACAATGTTCACTAAGTTTCACTTCAGCTAGCCTAGTTCAAGCTGTGTGAATCCTTTAAATCTCATATATACTTCTGCGTCGTGTTTCTAAACAACAGCAGCAGCTGCTGCCACAGGCATCACATGGGGGTTAGTTCCCCTCGGTCTGTGTGGGTGTGTTGGTAACATCTTCAATACATTGTCAGTCCATATGCATGATATTACACAATGAAGCTCCATGTAAGCCTAGTTGGAAGTGTAGCCTAGGCATATAGCTAGGCCGAATCAATTTATCATGACAAAAATGCAATGAATTGGAAATGACTCCCGCCCCCACCCATTATCGCTTCAATAGTATCCTGATTGTTGTTGTCAATACGGTTGGCAACAGTCGCACGTCCGCAGCTGTACTTTGCAGTGTCGTGACATCAGCTGTAACATTATACATCTATCAAGAGGAATACGAGTCGACAATAACACATTGGCTAATAAGCAATTAAAGGGCTGTCTGTGGTAAAAATATATATTCGGGATGATCAGATCAACAATTAACACAAACGGCATAGTTCGCTCAGTTGCGTTTGAAATTATACAAAGACAAAGTGACAGGTAACGTTACTTAGACAATGTGTTAACGTTAATCCTCTGTGCTCAACTTCCTTGAAACATTTTAGTCAATAAGTAATTAAAGTTATTACTCTCTGTGTTCCTTGCCTTGTCAAACTCACCCAACTCAAGAAGCGCACGATAGTGTGCGGTTGTTTAGCAAACTTCAGAAAGTCGAAGCTACCGCCTGCGAGCGAAGCTCCGTACGCACTGGCGCCACCAACTTCCCCGGTCTCCTCCATTTCTGTCGCTCAAGTTCAGCACAAGTCACAAGACAAGCAACCGTTGATTTAGCCACGAATCTTCCGTGTAACACAGATAGCGAGACTACCAACCGCCTTCTTGTTTTTTCGCCACCGAGTTTCCTGAAAGTAAAATAACGCCTACACCTACGTACGTAGCGTGCTATCTCCCAAGGGGCCGTCGTGAAAATGTAATTTCACACAAAAGTGAACAATATTGATACGATGTGGCTCACTTGGTCATAAACATGATCATATGGATCTCTTTGTGAAAACGTAGCAGACAGAAGTCATAATTGGCTATCCACTTTTATTCGCCAAAAATATTTTTAATTTGTCTGTCTTGTAACAATGGACATCTCCCTAATAGTTAATTGTATTCAGTTGTCTCTCTCTCTCATTAATTCAGTTTCAATTCAAATGGGTTTTATTTGCATGGAATACATGTGTTTATATTGCCAAAGCAAGTGATATAAACAACAAACAAAAGCGAGAAGACAAAACAATATTAACAAAAAACTATTAGAAATGAACAGTAAACATTGCAGTCACAAAGGTTTGAAAAATACATTTCAAGTGTTATATTATTAGCTATGTACAATGTTTTAGCAACGTGCAAATAGTTGTAGTACGAATAGTAGGGGAAGATAAATGAACACAAGTATAGGTAGTATTTACAATGTTGTTTGTGCTCCACTGGCTGCGCTTTTCTCATGGCAACGGCCACAAATCTTGCTGCTGTGATTGCACACTGGTATTTCGCCTAGAAGATATGGGAGTTTATCAATGTTTAATTTATTTTCAAATCCTTTGTGGGTCTATTTAATCTGAGGGAAATACGTGTCTCTAATATGGTCATATATTTGGCAGGAGGTTAGGAAGTGCAGCTCAGTTTCCACCTCATTTTGAGGGCAGTGTGCACATAGCCTGTCTTCTCTTGAGAGACAGGTCTGCCTACAGCGGCCTTTCTCAATAGCAAGGCTATGCTCACTGAGTCTGTACATAATTTTGGGTCAGTCACAGTGGTCAGGTATTCTGCCATTGTGTACTCTCTGTTTAGGGCCAGATAGCATTTTAATTTGCTCTGTTTTTTGGGGTGATTACTTCCAGTATGTCAAATAGTTCTCTTTTTGCTTCCTCATAACTTGGTTGAGTCTAATTGTGTTTACATTTACATTTAAGTCATTTAGCAGACGCTCTTATCCAGAGCGACTTACAAATTGGTGTTGCTGTCCTGGGACTCTGTGGGGTCTGTTTGTGTTTGTGAACAGCGCCCCAGAATCAGCTGGCTGAGGGGTCTCTTCTCTAGGTTCATCTCTCTGTAGGTGAGGGCTTTGTGATGGAATGTGTAGGAATCGCTTCTTTTTAGATGGTTGTAGAATTTAAAAGCTATTTTCTGGAATTTCATCCTCCAAGGTCTTCAGTTCCTGTTGTAGCCACAGCCACTCGTCTGTTGATTCTACTTCCCCCTGTGGATCAGTGACATCAGTCTGATTGATTGGTTAATTTATTGATTGATTAATTGGTTAACTGATTCATGGTGAATGGATGGATTATAATAGATTGATTGGTTGATTGATGGGTTAGTTGATTAATTAATTGATTGATTGATCTAGGCTACATTACCTGATCTGAGTCAACGATTCTGGCTGCTCTTACCACTCCCTCATCCTCCATGTATTCCTCTTCATCCTTCATTGGGAGAAAAGGGGACTCTGTTACACTCTGTGGGGAAGTTTGAAATGAACTACTTGTACTTATTATCTTTCCACACACGCACACAGACACACACACACACACACACAAACACACACACACACAAAACTTGGTTATCATCCTCGGCCACACCATAATGCACGGGCGACCCAGGAACTCTTCATCATCATCAGACACCATTATGTTGTGCATCTCCAGACCCAACTTGAGATCCAGCCTGTAGGAGATGGAGGAATACGGGGATGAATATCTGGCCGCTGTAGTGGTTGGAAATACACCTGGTGAAACAGGTGAGATCTCAGGGCTGAAGTTGTTACTGGAAGTAAATTCACTTACGTAGACGTTTCAACAAGATACTGTCTTTTCCCTGTGGGAAAAACAGGCAACAGAGTTAGGGTTAAGATATTAATTTGTGACACGTAAAAGTAATTTTAATTAAGGAGTGGTAAAGAGAGAGAGAGAGAGAGAAGTGGAGAAAAAGAGAGAGGAGCGAGAGAGACAAACTGAAAAGCGAGAGAGACAGAGAGACAAACTGAAAAGAGAGAGGAGCGAGAGAGACCAACTGAAAAGAGAGAGGAGAGAGACAGAGAGACAAACTGAAAAGAGAGAGAGGAGAGAGAGAGACAGAGAGACAAACAGAAAAGAGAGGAGAGAGAGAGACAGAGAGACAAACTGAACAGAGAGAGAGGAGACAGAGAGACAAACTGAAAAGAGAGAGAGGAGACAGAGAGACAAACTGAAAAGAGAGAGGAGAGAGAGAGACAGAGAGACAAACTGAAAAGAGAGAGAGGAGAGAGACAGAGAGACAAACTGAACAGAGAGAGAGGAGAGAGACAGAGAGACAAACTGAACAGAGAGAGAGAAGTGTGAGAAACAGAGAGACAAACTGAAAAGCGAGAGAGACAGAGAGACAAACTGAAAAGAGAGAGGAGCGAGAGAAACAGAGAGACAAACTGAAAAGAGAGTGGAGTGAGAGAAACAGAGAGACAAACTGAAAAGAGAGAGGAGCGAGATAGACAGAGAGACAAACTGAAAAGAGAGTGGAGTGAGAGAGACAGAGAGACAAACTGAACAGAGAGAGAGGAGAGAGACAGAGAGACAAACTGAACAGAGAGGAGAGAGACGGAGAGACAAACTGAAAAGAGAGAGGAGAGAGAGAGACAGAGAGACAAACTGAAAAGAGAGAGAGGAGAGAGACAGAGAGACAAACTGAAAAGAGAGTGGAGCGAGAGAAACAGAGAGACAAACTGAAAAGAGAGTGGAGTGAGAGAAACAGAGAGACAAACTGAAAAGAGAGAGAGAAGTGTGAGAAACAGAGAGACAAACTGAAAAGAGAGAGGAGCGAGAGAAACAGAGAGACAAACTGAAAAGAGAGAGGAGCGAGAGAAACAGAGAGACAAACTGAAAAGAGAGTGGAGTGAGAGAGACAGAGAGACAAACTGAAAAGCGAGAGAGACAGAGAGACAAACTGAAAAGAGAGAGGAGCGAGAGAAACAGAGAGACAAACTGAAAAGAGAGTGGAGTGAGAGAAACAGAGAGACAAACTGAAAAGAGAGAGGAGCGAGATAGACAGAGAGACAAACTGAAAAGAGAGTGGAGTGAGAGAGACAGAGAGACAAACTGAACAGAGAGAGAGGAGAGAGACAGAGAGACAAACTGAACAGAGAGGAGAGAGACGGAGAGACAAACTGAAAAGAGAGAGGAGAGAGAGAGACAGAGAGACAAACTGAAAAGAGAGAGAGGAGAGAGACAGAGAGACAAACTGAAAAGAGAGTGGAGCGAGAGAAACAGAGAGACAAACTGAAAAGAGAGTGGAGTGAGAGAAACAGAGAGACAAACTGAAAAGAGAGAGAGAAGTGTGAGAAACAGAGAGACAAACTGAAAAGAGAGAGGAGCGAGAGAAACAGAGAGACAAACTGAAAAGAGAGAGGAGCGAGAGAAACAGAGAGACAAACTGAAAAGAGAGTGGAGTGAGAGAAACAGAGAGACAAACTGAAAAGAGAGTGGAGTGAGAGAAACAGAGAGACAAACTGAAAAAAGAGAGAGAGGAGCGAGAGAAACAGAGAGACAAACTGAAAAGAGAGAGGAGCGAGAGAGACGGAGAGACAAACTGAAAAGAGAGTGGAGTGAGAGAAACAGAGAGACAAACTGAAAAGAGAGAGGAGCGAGAGAAACAGAGAGACAAACTGAAAAGAGAGAGGAGAGAGAGAAACAGAGAGACAAACTGAAAAGAGAGAGGAGAGAGAGAAACAGAGAGACAAACTGAAAAGAGAGAGAGGAGCGAGAGAAACAGAGAGACAAACTGAAAAGAGAGAGGAGCGAGAGAAACAGAGAGACAAACTGAAAAGAGAGTGGAGTGAGAGAAACAGAGAGACAAACTGAAAAAAGAGAGAGAGGAGCGAGAGAAACAGAGAGACAAACTGAAAAGAGAGTGGAGTGAGAGAAACAGAGAGACAAACTGAAAAGAGAGAGAGAAGTGTGAGAAACAGAGAGACAAACTGAAAAGAGAGAGGAGCGAGAGAAACAGAGAGACAAACTGAAAAGAGAGAGAGGAGTGAGAGAAACAGAGAGACAAACTGAAGAGAGAGAGAGGAGCGAGAGAAACAGAGAGACAAACTGAAGAGAGAGAGAGAGAAGTGTGAGAAACAGAGAGACAAACTGAAAAGAGAGAGAGGAGCGAGAGAAACAGAGAGACAAACTGAAGAGAGAGAGGAGCGAGAGAAACAGAGAGACAAACTGAAAAGAGAGAGAAGTGTGAGAAACAGAGAGACAAACTGAAAAGAGAGAGAGGAGCGAGAGAAATAGAGAGACAAACTGAAGAGAGAGAGGAGCGAGAGAAACAGAGAGACAAACTGAAAAGAGAGAGAAGTGTGAGAAACAGAGAGACAAACTGAAAAGAGAGAGAGGAGCGAGAGAAACAGAGAGACAAACTGAAAAGAGAGAGAGAGAAGTGTGAGAAACAGAGAGACAAACTGAAAAGAGAGAGAGGAGCGAGAGAGACAGAGAGACAAACTGAAAAGAGAGTGGAGCGAGAGAAACAGAGAGACAAACTGAAAAGAGAGAGAGGAGCGAGAGAAACAGAGAGACAAACTGAAAAAAGAGAGAGAGAAGTGTGAGAAACAGAGACAAACTGAAAAGAGAGAGGAGCGAGAGAGACAGAGAGACAAACTGAAAAGAGAGAGAGAAGTGTGAGAAACAGAGAGACAAACTGAAAAAAGAGAGAGAGGAGCGAGAGAAACAGAGAGACAAACTGAAAAAAGAGAGAGAGAAGTGTGAGAAACAGAGAGACAAACTGAAACGAGAGATGAGCGAGAGAAACAGAGAGAAACTGAAACGAGAGAGGAGAGAGAGAGACGGAGAGACAAACTGAAAAGAGAGTGGAGTGAGAGAAACAGAGAGACAAACTGAAAAGAGAGAGGAGCGAGAGAAACAGAGAGACAAACTGAAAAGAGAGAGGAGAGAGAGAGACAGAGAGACAAACTGAAAAGAGAGAGGAGCGAGAGAGACGAGAGAGAGGAGAAAAAGTCAACAGTGTACACTCACCGTACAGCAGACCAATGAAACAACATGTGGTCACCAAGGTAACCAGGAAGAGGAAACAGCCGAACACAACAGCCACCACCACGGTAGGGAGGTGGTTCAACACTGGCAGAGGAAGAAGAAGAGGTAAACAAACAAAAACAACTTCAAACATCTGAATACAGGCTTTGATTGAACTACATACAACCCATTGACCCTATGTAGAGCCATGTGTCTGTAAGATTCACACACACACACACACACACACACACACACACACACACACACACACACACACACACACACACACACACACACACACACACACACACACACACACACACACACACACACACACACACACACACATAACCACACACACACACAATTCCAGTCAAGCAAAGACTCTCATGCCTGGGATGGTCCAGTGGTCTAAGTCTCTGTGTCTGGAGCCTTTGTACAATGTACCACTACCAGCATGGGTTTGAATCTGGCCTCAATGTACCGCTGCCAGCATGGGTTTGAATCTGGCCTCAATGTACCGCTGCCAGCATGGGTTTGAATCTGGCCTCAATGTACTGCTGCCAGCATGGGTTTGAATCCGGCCTCAATGTACCGCTGCCAGCATGGGTTTGAATCTGGCCTCAATGTACCGCTGCCAGCATGGGTTTGAATCTGGCCTCAATGTACCGCTGCCAGCATGGGTTTGAATGTGGCCTCAATGTACCGCTGCCAGCATGGGTTTGAATGTGGCCTCAATGTACCGCTGCCAGCATGGGTTTGAATGTGGCCTCAATGTACCGCTGCCAGCATGGGTTTGAATCTGGCCTCAATGTACCGCTGCCAGCATGGGTTTGAATCTGGCCTCAATGTACCGCTGCCAGCATGGGTTTGAATCTGGCCTCAATGTACTGCTGCCAGCATGGGTTTGAATCCGGCCTCAATGTACCGCTGCCAGCATGGGTTTGAATCTGGCCTCAATGTACCACTGCCAGCATGGGTTTGAATCTGGCCTCAATGTACCGCTGCCAGCATGGGTTTGAATCTGGCCTCAATGTACCGCTGCCAGCATGGGTTTGAATGTGGCCTCAATGTACCGCTGCCAGCATGGGTTTGAATGTGGCCTCAATGTACCGCTGCCAGCATGGGTTTGAATCTGGCCTCAATGTACCGCTGCCAGCATGGGTTTGAATCTGGCCTCAATGTACCGCTGCCAGCATGGGTTTGAAACTGGCCTCAATGTACCGCTGCCAGCATGGGTTTGAATGTGGCCTCAATGTACCGCTGCCAGCATGGGTTTGAATGTGGCCTCAATGTACCGCTGCCAGCATGGGTTTGAATCTGGCCTCAATGTACCGCTGCCAGCATGGGTTTGAATGTGGCCTCAATGTACCGCTGCCAGCATGGGTTTGAATCTGGCCTCAATGTACCGCTGCCAGCATGGGTTTGAATGTGGCCTCAATGTACCGCTGCCAGCATGGGTTTGAATCTGGCCTCAATGTACCGCTGCCAGCATGGGTTTGAATGTGGCCTCAATGTACCGCTGCCAGCATGGGTTTGAATCTGGCCTCAATGTACCGCTGCCAGCATGGGTTTGAATGTGGCCTCAATGTACCGCTGCCAGCATGGGTTTGAATGTGGCCTCAATGTACCGCTGCCAGCATGGGTTTGAATCTGGCCTCAATGTACCGCTGCCAGCATGGGTTTGAATCTGGTCTCAATGTACCGCTGCCAGCATGGGTTTGAATCTGGCCTCAATGTACCGCTGCCAGCATGGGTTTGAATGTGGCCTCAATGTACTGCTGCCAGCATGGGTTTGAATCTGGCCTCAATGTACCGCTGCCAGCATGGGTTTGAATCTGGCCTCAATGTACCGCTGCCAGCATGGGTTTGAATCCGGCCTCAATGTACCGCTGCCAGCATGGGTTTGAATCTGGCCTCGATGTACCGCTGCCAGCATGGGTTTGAATCTGGCCTCAATGTACCGCTGCCAGCATGGGTTTGAATCTGGCCTCAATGTACCGCTGCCAGCATGGGTTTGAATGTGGCCTCAATGTACCGCTGCCAGCATGGGTTTGAATCTGGCCTCAATGTACCGCTGCCAGCATGGGTTTGAATCCGGCCTCAATGTACCGCTGCCAGCATGGGTTTGAATCTGGCCTCAATGTACCGCTGCCAGCATGGGTTTGAATCTGGCCTCAATGTACCGCTGCCAGCATGGGTTTGAATCTGGCCTCAATGTACCGCTGCCAGCATGGGTTTGAATGTGGCCTCAATGTACCGCTGCCAGCATGGGTTTGAATCTGGCCTCAATGTACCGCTGCCAGCATGGGTTTGAATGTGGCCTCAATGTACCGCTGCCAGCATGGGTTTGAATGTGGCCTCAATGTACCGCTGCCAGCATGGGTTTGAATCTGGCCTCAATGTACCGCTGCCAGCATGGGTTTGAATGTGGCCTCAATGTACCGCTACCAGCATGGGTTTGAATCCGGCCTCAATGTACCGCTGCCAGCATGGGTTTGAATGTGGCCTCAATGTACCGCTGCCAGCATGGGTTTGAATGTGGCCTCAATGTACCGCTGCCAGCATGGGTTTGAATCCGGCCTCAATGTACCGCTGCCAGCATGGGTTTGAATCTGGCCTCGATGTACCGCTGCCAGCATGGGTTTGAATCTGGCCTCAATGTACCGCTGCCAGCATGGGTTTGAATGTGGCCTCAATGTACCGCTGCCAGCATGGGTTTGAATGTGGCCTCAATGTACCGCTGCCAGCATGGGTTTGAATCTGGCCTCAATGTACCGCTGCCAGCATGGGTTTGAATCTGGCCTCAATGTACCGCTGCCAGCATGGGTTTGAATCCGGCCTCAATGTACCACTGCCAGCATGGGTTTGAATCCGGCCTCAATGTACCACTGCCAGCATGGGTTTGAATCCGGCCTCAATGTACCGCTGCCAGCATGGGTTTGAATCCGGCCTCAATGTACCACTGCTAGCATGAGTTTGAATCCGGCCTCAATGTACCGCTGCCAGCATGGGTTTGAATCTGGCCTCAATGTACCATTGCCAGCATGGGTTTGAATCTGGCCTCAATGTACCACTGCCAGCATGGTTTTGAATCTGGCCTCAATGTACCACTGCCAGCATGGGTTTGAATCTGGCCTCAATGTACCGCTGCCAGCATGGGTTTGACTCTGGCCTCAATGTACCGCTGCCAGCATGGGTTTGACTCTGGCCTCAATGTACCGCTGCCAGCATGGGTTTGACTCTGGCCTCAATGTACCACTGCCAGCATGAGTTTGAATGTGGCCTCAATGTACCGCTGCCAGCATGGGTTTGACTCTGGCCTCAATGTACCGCTGCTAGCATGAGTTTGAATCCGGCCTCAATGTACCACTGCCAGCATGGGTTTGAATCTGGCCTCAATGTACCGCTGCCAGCATGAGTTTGAATCTGGCCTCAATGTACCGCTGCCAGCATGGGTTTGAATCCGGCCTCAATGTACCACTGCTAGCATGGGTTTGAATCTGGCCCACTGCTCTTTCAGCTATCTCTCTCTATCCAAGAAAAATATATTTAAGAAAAATAAAAAACTAATCTCAGACCAAACCTTCTTTATCGATGTACCTCTCCTCACTGCTGATCACCGTAGTGCCATCAAAGCTGTCGGACACATCACAATGGTACGTTCCGGCACTGCTCTTCCCCACAGATAACAACAAAATGGATTGCCCCGTCTGGTTCTGCACCCAGTAGAAGTCTCCACGGCCTTCTAGAACAGTTCCGTTGAGGAACCAGCGGTACTGGGGAAAGGTTCCCCTCTCCACGGAACAGTAGAACGTCAGGCCCACAATGGAGAAGTTTTCTCCCACGTCGGTGTCGTAGTGCATCGTCACAGCTCCACCTACTGGAACTGGGGGGGGGGGGGTAGATATACTCAGCGACACAAATGGCAACTTTAGAGCACTACTTTTGTGCACTACTTTTGACCAAAGCAAAAACATTTTCACTCTGTAGGGAAAAAGGATGCCATTTGGGATGCAAACATGAAATGATGAGTTTCAATGTATGAGAATGTATAAGTCCAGTGGGTGATAAGTCCAGTGGGTGATAAGTCCAGTGGGTGATAAGTCCAGTGGGTGATAAGTCTAGTGGGTGATAAGTCCAGTGGGTGATAAGTCCAGTGGGTGATAAGTCCAGTGGGTGATAAGTCTAGTGGGTGATAAGTCTAGTGGGTGATAAGTCTAGTGGGTGATAAGTCTAGTGGGTGATAAGTCCAGTGGGTGATAAGTCTAGTGGGTGATAAGTCTAGTGGGTGATAAGTCTAGTGGGTGATAAGTCCAGTGGGTGATAAGTCCAGTGGGTGATAAGTCTAGTGGGTGATAAGTCCAGTGGGTGATAAGTCTAGTGGGTGATAAGTCCAGTGGGTGATAAGTCCAGTGGGTGATAAGTCTAGTGGGTGATAAGTCCAGTGGGTGATAAGTCCAGTGGGTGATAAGTCCAGTGGGTGATAAGTCCAGTGGGTGATAAGTCCAGTGGGTGATAAGTCCAGTGGGTGATAAGTCCAGTGGGTGATAAGTCTAGTGGGTGATAAGTCTAGTGGGTGATAAGTCTAGTGAGTGATAAGTCTAGTGGGTGATAAGTCTAGTGGGTGATAAGTCTAGTGGGTGATAAGTCTAGTGAGTGATAAGTCCAGTGGGTGATAAGTCTAGTGGGTGATAAGTCTAGTGGGTGATAAGTCTAGTGAGTGATAAGTCTAGTGGGTGATAAGTCTAGTGGGTGATAAGTCTAGTGGGTGATAAGTCTAGTGGGTGATAAGTCTAGTGGGTGATAAGTCTAGTGAGTGATAAGTCTAGTGAGTGATAAGTCTAGTGAGTGATAAGTCTAGTGGGTGATAAGTCTAGTGGGTGATAAGTCTAGTGGGTGATAAGTCCAGTGGGTGATAAGTCTAGTGGGTCTTGAGTGCTGAGAACAGAACTATAGGTCAAATCCTTTTCTTGAAACAGACTGTCGGACAAAGAGACAGACAGACAGAGAGACAGACTCACCAACGTGCATGGCCTTCCACTGACCGTACACCACCCGGTCTCCGTTCTCCGCCTGACACTGTAGAAAGCCCATGTGGAGATCTAGAACCACTGGAATAGAGAACGTGGCGAATCGCTCGTCAACCGTCTCCGTGCTGATGAACTCTGACCTGCTGTAGAGGGAGAAGGTGATGGGCGGAGTCCCATTGAGTGATTGACACGTGACGTGGGCAATGTAGGTCCCGTCTGTTTCCTTCAGTACCAGGATGTGGAGGTCCGGTTCAGACACGAGCTCTGAAAGAGAGGAGAGGATGGATGGAGAGAGTTTTGAACAAGATATCATCTGAATACAGGGTTTGATTTAATACAATCCACTGACTTCACAAAAAATAAAAAATAAATATAAATATATGACAGAATCCCTTTTAGCTGTCAGGAGCTTTGAGAAATACGCAGGGTGGAGTTTTCCTGACCGCGGGACCTGACCAGGGAAAACTCCTGCCCTAGACAGGAGAGAGAGGGCAACTTGGAGGAAAACAACCCCCTTCAGGGAAACGTCTCTTTTCTAAAAGAAAAAAGCATCGTTTGGTAAGACTTAGATATGTGTATACTATATATATATATATACACTGCTCAAAAAAATAAAGGGAACACTAAAATAACACATCCTAGATCTGAATGAATGAACTATTCTTATTAAATATTTTTTTCTTTACATAGTTGAATGTGCTGACAACAAAATCACACAAAACTTATCAATGGAAATCAAATTTATCAACCCATGGAGGTCTGGATTTGGAGTCACACTCAAAATTAAAGTGGAAAACCACACTACAGGCTGATCCAACTTTGATGTAATGTCCTTAAAACAAGTCAAAATGAGGCTCAGTAGTGTGTGTGGCCTTCACGTACCTGTATGACCTCCCTACAACGCCTGGGCATGCTCCTGATGAGGTGGCGGATGGTCTCCTGAGGGATCTCCTCCCAGACCTGGACTAAAGCATCCGCCAACTCCTGGACAGTCTGTGGTGCAACGTGGCGTTGGTGGATGGAGCGAGACATGATGTCCCAAATGTGCTCAATTGGATTCAGGTCTGGGGAACGGGCGGGCCAGTCCATAGCATCAATGCCTTCCTCTTGCAGGAACTGCTGACACACTCCAGCCACATGAGGTCTAGCATTGTCTTGCACTAGGAGGAACCCAGGGCCAACCGCACCAGCATATGGTCTCACAAGGGGTCTGAGGATCTCATCTCGGTAACTAATGGCAGTCAGGCTACCTCTGGTGAGCCCATGGAGGGCTGTGCGGCCCCCCAAAGAAATGCCACCCCACACCATGACTGACCCACCGCCAAACCGGTCATGCTGGAGGATGTTGCAGGCAGCAGAACGTTCTCCATGGCGTCTCCAGACTGTCACGTCTGTCACATGTGCTCAGTGTGAACCTGCTTTCATCTGTGAAGAGCACAGGGCGCCAGTGGCGAATTTGCCAATCTTGGTGTTCTCTGGCAAATGCCAAACGTCCTGCACGGTGTTGGGCTGTAAGCATAACCCCCACCTGTGGACGTCGGGCCCTCATACCACCCTCATGGAGTCTGTTTCTGACCGTTTGAGCAGACACATGCACATTTGTGGCCTGCTGGAGGTCATTTTGCAGGGCTCTGGCAGTGCTCCTTCTGCTCCTTCTTGCACAAAGGCGGAGGTAGTTGTCCTGCTGCTGGGTTGTTGCCCTCCTACGGCCTCCTCCACATCTCCTGATGTACTGGCCTGTCTCCTGGTAGCGCCTCCATGCTCTGGACACTACGCTGACAGACACAGCAAACCTTCTTGCCACAGCTCGCATTGATGTGCCATCCTGGATGAGCTGCACTACCTGAGCCACTTGTGTGGGTTGTAGACTCTGTCTCATGCTACCACTAGAGTGAAAGCACCGCCAGCATTCAAAAGTGACCAAAACATCAGCCAGGAAGCATAGGAACTGAGAAGTGGTCTGTGGGCACCACCTGCAGAACCACTCCTTTATTGGGGGTGTCTTGCTAATTGCCTATAATTTCCACCTGTTGTCTATTCCATTTACACAACAGCATGTGAAATTTATTGTCAATCAGTGTTGCTTCCTAAGTGGACAGTTTGATATCACAGAAGTGTGATTGACTTGGAGTTACATTGTGTTGTTTAAGTGTTCCCTTTATTTTTTTGAGCAGTGTATATGTATACTGGCTGTCAATTTACATTTTAGCAGACATTCTTATCCAGAGCAACTAACAGGAGCAATTATGGTCAAGTGCCTTGCTCAAGGGCACAGACAGATGTTTGACCTAGTCGGCTCAGAGATTCAAACCAGCAATCTTTGGGTTACTGGCCCAACACTAACCACTAGGCTACCTGCCTCTATACTTCGGTAAACACATTTTGAAGGGAAATAAGAGGGCAGAATTCTTTCTTGTACTGGTCACTCCTGGAAATCAAACCCACAACCCTGGCGTTGCAAGCGCCAAGCTCTGCTAACTGAGCCACACAGGAAAATGTACAACTTATTTCATGGAAAGAACAGGTGTTCCTAGTGTTTTGTACGCTCAGTGTGTATATAGAATGTTTATAGATCTAATTCATTAGATTTAATAAATACCTTTTGCTAAATGAGAAAAATGTTACCTCAAAATTGTTTTAGTGGATTGACTTAAACAGTTGTGATGAGACAGATTACATTTTTATTTGAGCAAGACTAGTGATATCCAGGGAAAGACTAGTGATATCCAGGGAAAGACTAGTGATATCCAGGGAAAGACTAGTGATATCCAGGGAAAGACTAGTGATGTCCAGGGAAAGACTAGTGATATCCAGGGAAAACCTAGTGGCATTCAGGAAAAGATTAGTGGCATCCAGGAAAAGACTAGTGATATCCAGGGAAAGACTAGTGATATCCAGGGAAAGACTAGTGGCATCCAGGGAAAGACTAGTGGCATCCAGGGAAAGACTAGTGATATCCAGGGAAAGACTAGTGGCATTCAGGAAAAGACTAGTGATATCCAGGGAAAGACTAGTGATATCCAGGGAAAGACTAGTGGCATCCAGGGAAAGACTAGTGATATCCAGGAAAAGACTAGTGGCATCCAGGGAAAGAATAGTGGCATCCAGGGAAAGACTAGTGATTTACAAGGAAAGACTAGTGGCATCCAGGGAAAGACTAGTGGCATCCAGGGAAAGACTAGTGATATCCAGGGAAAGACTAGTGATATTCTGTGAAAGACTAGTGATATCCAGGGAAAGACTAGTGATATCCAGGGAAAGACTAGTGATATCCAAGGAAAGACTAGTGATATCCAGTGAAAGACTAGTGGCATCCAGGGAAGACTAGTGATATCCAAGGAAAGACTAGTGGCATCCAGGAAAAGACTAGTGATATCCAGGGAAAGACTAGTGGCATCCAGGGAAAGACAAGTGATATCCAGGGAAAGACTAGTGATATCCAGAGAAAGACTAGTGGCATCCAGGGAAAGACTAGTGGCATCCAGGGAAAGACTAGTGGCATCCAGGGAAAGACTAGTGATATCCAGGGAAAGACTAGTGGCATCCAGGGAAAGTGTTAAAAATGTTGGTGACATCAAGTGGTTTCTGTGAGAATTACAGGAGGGGGGTGTTTAACCCATCAAATAAAATAAAAGGTTATTTGTCAAGTGCACTGAATACAACAGGTGTAGTCCTTACAGTGAAATGCTTACTGACAAGTCCTTACTGACAAGTCCTTACAGTGAAATGCTTACTGACAAGTCCTTACTGACAAGTCCTTACAGTGAAATGCTTACTGACAAGTCCTTACTGACAAGTCCTTACAGTGAAATGCTTACTGGCAAGTCCTTAACCAACAATGCAGTTTTAAGAAAATAGAGTTAAGAAAATATTTACTAAATAAACTAAAGTAAAAAATAAAAACAAAAGTAACACTAACAACAATAACAATAACAAGGCTATATACAGGGAATACCGATACAGAGTCAATGTGCGGGGGAAAAGGTTAGTCAAGGTATTTTGACCATGGAGGCAGGGGTAAAGTGACTATGCATAGGGATGTGGACAGAAAGGAACTTGAAACTCTCGACCCGCTCCACTACAACCCCGTCGATGTGATTTATTTATTTTATTATTATTTTTAAAAAATGCACCTTTATTTAACCAGGTAGGCCAGTTGAGAACAAGTTCTCATTTACAACTGCGACCTGGCCAAGATAAAGCAAAGCAGTGCGACAAAAACAACAGAGTTACACATGAGATAAACAAACGTACAGTCAATAACACAATAGAAAAATCTGTATATTGTGTGTGCAAATGAAGTAAGGAGATAAGGCAATAAATAGGCCGATAGTGGTGAAGTAATTACAATTTAGCACTGGAGTGATATATGTGCAGATGAGGATGTGCAGGTAGAAATACTGGTGTGCAAAAGAGCAGAAAAACAAAAACAAATATGGGGATGAGGTAGGGGTAGTTGGTTGGGTTATTTACAGATGGGCTGTGTACAGCTGCAGCGATTGGTAAGCTGCTCTGACAGCTGACGCTTAAAGTTAGTGAGGGAGATATGTCTCCAACTTCAGTGATTTTTGCAATTCGTTCCAGTCATTGGCAGCAGAGAACTGTAAGGAAAGGCGGCCAAAGGAGTACGGGAAAACCACGCTGGTTGACTTGTCTAACATACAAGACAAACTGGCACAGAGAGACAGGAAACACAGGGATAAATACACTGGGGAAAATAAGCGACACCTGGAGGGGGTGGAGACAATCACAGGAACAGGTGAAACAGATCAGGGCATGACAGGGCCAGGTCGATTAGAAAGGCCTGCTCACATGAAGTGTTTTAGGGAGCGTTTGACAGTGATGAGGGGTGGTCGTTTGACAGCGGACCAATAACGGACGCAGGCAATGAGGCAGTGATCGCTGAGATCCTGGTTGAAAACAGCAGAGGTGTATTTAGAGGGCAAGTTAGTCACGATGATATCTATGAGGGTGCCCATGTTTATGGATTTTGGGTTGTACCTGGTAGATTCCTTGATCATTTGTGTGAGATTGAGGGCATCTAGTTTAGATAGTAGGACGGCCGGGGTGTTAAGCATATCCAAATTTAGGTCACCTATCAGTACGAACTCTGACGATAGATGGGAGACAATCAATTCACATATGATGTCCAGGGCACAGCTGGGGGCTGGGGGGGGGGGGTCTATAACAAGCGGCAACAGTGAGGGACTTATTTCTGGAGAGATGGATCATGTTCGGTCCTCCTTTTCCTGTAGTCCACGATCATCTCCTTTGAGCTCATGTTGAGGGAGAGGTTGTTTTCCTGGCACCACACGGCCAGGTCTCTGACCTCCTTCCTATAAGCTGTCTCAACGTTGTCGAGGTGGGAAAGCGCAGTGTTGGGTGCGATTGAGATTGCGTCATCTGTGGACCTGTTGGGGCGTTATGCAAATTGGAGTGGGTCTAGGGTTTCCGGGATGATGGTGTTGATGTGAGCCATGACCAGCCTTTCAAAGCACTTCATGGCTACCGACATGAGTGCTATGGGGCGGTCGTCATTTAGGAAGGTTACCTTCGCTTCCTTGGGCAAAGGGACTATGGTGGTCTGCTTGAAACATGTAGTTATTACAAACTAGGTCAGGGAGAGGTTGAAAATGTCAGTGAAGACACTTGCCAGTTGGTCTGCGCATGCCACCCTGTTTCTAGCTCCGGGGTGAAGTTTCCCCATAGAGCAGTGGTTTCCAACCATGGTACTAGGACCTCTGGGGGTACTTGGCCTACCCACAGGGGGTACTTGAGAAGACTGATGAGACCACAGGCCTACTGGTAAAATGCACATGAGGGGTACTACGGGCAGAGCAAAATTCAGTTGGTGGTACAGTAACCAAAAAGGTTGATAACCACTGCCATAAAGAATAATAGAGGACTCTTCTTTGTATCGGTCCCATTATGACATCTGTGAGAGCACGGGCAGCACCATTGAGGGCATTTCCATTTTGAAGTAGTCAATTTTCTTCTTCTACTACTTCTATGAGTTGGTAAACAAACTGAAAGGGTGCACACTGCCACTTGCATTGTGTTGTTTGAACAGGTATAAAGCCAAGGTTGGTGATATACTGTCAGCTGCAGTTATGGAATGTTTGCTCACGAACATAATTCATAGGCTGATCCCTCCTGATGACCCGGATGGAATTATGTGATCCTTCCTTAACCCATAGGAAGTCCCACCCAGTTGACTAATTCATAATGGTGAAATCCCTCTATGTTGCTGCCCATGCAAAAACTTTTTTTTTTGGCACTAGAGCCCTCTATCTCTGAGTATCCCCTAGGGACAGATGTAGGATCAGCTTCCCCTCCCCCAAGCCTCACCATAAGCATTCGTGTGGAAAATGCTAAACTGACTCAAGATCAGCGTCTAGGGGAAACTTCACCCTACTTACTCCATAATTATGTGATACAAATGACCCCTGACCTCTGACCTTTGACCTTGATGACCTTGGCAGTGCTCCTGGAGGAGTAGACCTCGGTCAAGTTGAGTTGGTTGGTAGCAACACAGGTGTACTCCCCGCTGTCCTCGAGCACCATCCTGTAGCATACAAATACAGATATTGTCAACAATATTTCCAGTGAGTTTTCACATATTTTCAAGAAGCTAAATAATAAAACATTGACGAAGATCTATGTGACTGGAATGGTGTATTTGTCAATAAATATATCAGTTCTCTTCAGTTTTTTGCATATCCAATGCACCCATGATCTAACATGCATCTTCAGGTGGGCAAAAGTGAACGTCTGAAAGACAAACACAAGACAGACAGACCAGACAGCCCAGTAATAACAGACCATCCACAATACAGTACCTGTAGATGAAGAGTTGTTCCTGTGTCTGATTGTGTAAAGGAGACAGGGGGAGGGGCTTCCCATCCACCAGCCACTGGTAGGAGACGTGGTTCCCTTTGGTGATGTTACAACGTAGGGACAGTGGCTTCCCTTCGTAGAACTCCACAGACCCTGATTGGACTACAACCTCTGCACCGTTGACTGGGGCTGTGGGAGAACACATACAACCATACAGTACAACCATAGAATCTGATAATGTTGTGTTCTAATTCTAGGAGGGCATTTTAGATCTGTGAAAACATTTTAGTTCTATTAAGACATTGTAATTGTATAAAGACATTCAAATTCTATGAGGACATTCTAGTTCTATGAAGACATTTGAATTACCTGAGGACATTCAAGTTCTATGAGTACATTCTAGTTCTATGAGGAAATTGTAGTTCTGTGAAGACATTGTAAACGCAGCAAAAAAAGAAACGTCCTCTCAATGTCAACTGCGTTAATTTTCAGCAAACTTAACATGTGCAAATATTTGTATGAGCACAAGATTCAACAACTGAGACATAAACTGAACACGTTCCACAGACATGTGACTGACAGAAATGGAATAATGTGTCCCTGAACAAAGGGGGAGTCAAAATCAAAAGTAACAGTCAGTATCTGGTGTGGCCACCAGCTGCGTTAAGTACTGCCGTGCATCTCCTCATGGACTGCACCAGATTTGCCAGGTCTTGCTGTGAGATGTTACCTCACTCTTCCACCAAGGCACCTGCAAGTTCCCGGACATTTCTGGGGGGAATGGCCCTAGCCCTCACCCTCCAATCCAACAGGTCCCAGACGTGCTCAATGGGATTGAGATCTGGGCTCTTCGCTGGCCATGGCAGAACACTGACATTCCTGTCTTGCAGGAAATCATGCACAGAACGAGCAGTATGGCTGGTGGCATTGTCATGCTGGAGTGTCATGTCAGGATGAGCCTGCAGGAAGGGTACCACATGAGGGAGGAGGATGTCTTCCCTGTAATGCACAGCCTTGAGATTGCCTGCAATGAAAACAAGCTCAGTTCGATGATGCAGTGACACACCGCCCCAGACCATGACGGACCCTCCACCTCCAAATCGATCCCACTCCAGAGTCTAGGCCTCAGTGTAACGTTCATTCCTTCGACAATAAACACGAATCCGACGATCACCCCTGGTGAGACAAAGCCACGACTCATCAGTGAAGAGAACTTTTTGCCAGTCCTGTCTGGTCCAGCGACGGTGGGTTTGTGCCCATAGGCGATGTTGTTGCCGGTGATGTCTGGTGAGGACCTGCCTTACAACATGCTTACAAGCCCTCCGTCCAGCCTCTCTCAGCCTATTGCGGACAGTCTGTGGTCTAGAGTTTTTTTCCCTCAGGTTGCACATGTGACATGCTGGTAGAAATTATGTAAAACGGATTTAAGTTTGTCTGTTAAAGTCCCCGGCCACTAGGAGCGCCACTTCTGGATGAGCATTTTCTTCTTTGCTTATGGACTTATGCAGCTCGTTGAGTGCGGTCTTAGTGCCAGCATCAGTTTGTGGTGGTAAATAGACGGCATGAAAAATATAGCTGAAAATTCTCTTCGTAGATGGTGTGGTCTACAGCTCATCATGAGGTACTCTACTTCAGCAATACCTTGAGCAATACCTTAATATTAGACATCGCGCCCCAGCTGTTATTGACAAATAGACACACACCCCCACCCCTCGTCTTACCGGACGTAGCTGTTCTGTCCTGCCGATGCACAGAAAACCCAGCCAACTGTATATTATCCGTGTTGTCATTCTTGGTGAAACATAAGATATTACAGGTTTTCATGTCCCATTGGTAGGATAGTCTCAAAATGAGCTTTTCCAGTTTATTCTCCAGTGATTGCACATTGGCTAATAGAACGGATGGTAGAGGCGGGTTACCCACTCTCCGACGGATTCTCACAAGGCACCCTGATCTTCGCCCCCTGTATTTCCTTATTTTCTTAATGCGAATGAAGGGGACTTGAGCCTTGTCTGGGAGAAACATTATATATTTCGCTCATTAAAGAAAAAAATCTTTGTCCAGTTTGAGGTGAGTAATCACTGTTCTGATATCCAGAAGCTCTTTTCAGTCATAAAAGACAGTAGCATCAACATTATGTACAAAATAAGTTACAAACAATGCGAAAAACACACATCTGGTTAGGAGCCCGTAAAATGGCAGCCATTCCCTCCAATGCTAATTCTGCCAGAACAAAACAAAAGTATTAATACAGGGCCTACGACTCACCGACTACTCTGAGGTGGTGTCTTTGACTGACTGTGGGTTGTATTACTGTGTTGTTCTGGACGCTGGCTACACACACCATGTAGCCCTCGTAGGAAGCAGTGATGAACAGAGGGAAATTGGCCATCTCACCAGACAGAGCACTGTAGAAGCCTAAGGTCTTGGACCGGTCACCTTCCCTGAGGACAGATTACAGTAATGGATTGGATACATAACAGTGGTAAAATGTATATTTTATTGTATTGTTTACATGGCATTATATTGACAGGGCTCTGTAGAACCTTAAAGCTGCAATATGTAACTTTTTGTGGGCGACCAACATGTCGGTAGCCATGAAGTGCTTTTTTAATGAGGATCTGTAATCCTCATTAAAAGCAAGTCTCAGAAGCGGTAGATCTGTTCTATGTGTGCTATTCCTATGCTTCCCCTTCTTAAGATTTGTTTTTGCATCTTTTACTTGAATTTTTGTACACCAGCTTCAAACAGCTGAAGATACGATATTGGTTATTGAAAAGATACTTCACAGCGGTTTAGGGTACAATGATTCTCTACACTATACATGCTTGTTTTGTCACATAAACTGCAATTAGGCGAACTATTCGAATTTTAACAACCAGGAAATGGCGGAGCGATTTCTGCATTGTGCATCTTTAAGGTCTTGTCTCATGTGAGTTTCGAATTGACCCCTAGAACCCTACCCCCTAGGCACTGCATTGTGCATCTTTAAGGTCTTGTCTCATGTGAGTTTCAAATTGACCCCTAGAACCCTACCCCCTAGGCACTGCATTGTGCATCTTTAAGGTCTTGTCTCATGTGAGTTTCAAATTGACCCCTAGAACCCTACCCCCTAGGCACTGCATTGAATTGATTAGCCTACTTGCCTGCTGATATATTCATTTTGACAACACCTCCTGTCAGATCTCCAGTACTTAGGGTCTTGAGGTAGATATTGTAGCGATCTTAACCAAATACTTAGCAAAGGTTCAGAAAATGATATTTTGGCGTAACAACTAAGGTTTTGGGTTGACAGTCGTTTGACTCTCGGTCAGGGCTACCCCCTGAATTCCCTACAATACAGCAACACCCACCTGAATAGCTGGTAGAGGATGGACTCTTCTTTAGGGTAATGCAGCACTTCACACTGGAATTCTTCTACAGTCTTCTCTAGGGCTGTTGAGGGGCCGTACAGCAACGGTCTGCCTAGGACTGAGGCTCCTGGGACTGAGGCTCCTGGGACTGAGGCTCCTGGGACTGAGGCTCCTGGGACTGAGGCTCCTGGGACTGAGGCTTCTGGGCCTGAGGTTCCTGGGACTGAGGCTCCTGGGACTGAGGCTCCTGGGACTGAGGCTCCTGGGACTGAGGCTCCTGGGACTGAGGTTCCTGGGACTGAGGCTCCTGGGACTGAGGCTCCTGGGACTGAGGCTCCTGGGACTGAGGTTCCTGGGACTGAGGCTCCTGGGACTGAGGTTCCTGGGACTGAGGCTCCTGGGACTGAGGCTCCTGGGACTGAGGCTCCTGGGACTGAGGCTCCTGGGACTGAGGTTCCTGGGACTGAGGTTCCTGGGACTGAGGCTCCTGGGACTGAGGTTCCTGGGACTGGGGTTCCTGGGACTGGGGTTCCTGGGACTGAGGCTCCTGGAACTGAGGCTCTTGGGACTGAGGTTCCTGGGACTGAGGCTCTTGGGACTGAGGTTCCTGGGACTGAGGCTCCTGGGACTGAGGCTTCTGGGCCTGAGGTTCCTGGGACTGAGGCTCCTGGGACTGAGGCTCCTGGGACTGAGGCTCCTGGGACTGAGGCTCCTGGGACTGAGGTTCCTGGGACTGAGGCTCCTGGGACTGAGGCTCCTGGGACTGAGGCTCCTGGGACTGAGGTTCCTGGGACTGAGGCTCCTGGGACTGAGGTTCCTGGGACTGAGGCTCCTGGGACTGAGGCTCCTGGGACTGAGGCTCCTGGGACTGAGGTTCCTGGGACTGAGGTTCCTGGGACTGAGGCTCCTGGGACTGAGGTTCCTGGGACTGGGGTTCCTGGGACTGGGGTTCCTGGGACTGAGGCTCCTGGAACTGAGGCTCTTGGGACTGAGGTTCCTGGGACTGAGGCTCTTGGGACTGAGGTTCCTGGGACTGAGGCTCCTGGGACTGAGGTTCCTGGGACTGAGGTTCCTGGGACTGAGGTTCCTGTGACTGAGGCTCCTGGGACTGAGGTTTCTGGGACTGAGGCTCCTGGGACTGAGGTTCCTGGGACTGAGGTTCCTGGGACTGAGGCTCCTGGGACTGAGGCTCCTGGGACTGAGGTTCCTGGGACTGAGGTTCCTGGGACTGAGGCTCCTGGGACTGAGGCTCCTGGGACTGGGGCTCCTGGGACTGAGGTTCCTGGGACTGAGGTTCCTGGGACTGAGGCTCCTGGGACTGAGGTTCCCGGGACTGAGGCTCCTGGGACTGAGGTTCCTGGGACTGAGGTTCCTGGGACTGAGGTTCCCGGGACTGAGGTTCCTGGGACTGAGGTTCCTGGGACTGAGGCTCCTAGGACTGAGGTTCCTGGGACGGGGGGAACAGGGGGTACACAACACAGTCAGACACATTCAGAAACACACACACACACACACACACACACACGCACGCACGCACGCACGCACGCACGCACGCACGCACACACACACACACACACACACACACACACACACACACACACACACACACACACACACACACACACACACACACACACACACACACACACACACACACACACACACACACAACTTAGACAATGGCACAAAACTTACTTGTCTCCTGGCAGAAGGTGTAGAAACCTTCAGAGAAGAAGAAAAAGAAGACTGACTGTTGGTGTTCTATAAATAATAATCTGAAAGCCATAATAACAAGTACAGCACAACTCACCCAGTAAAACGACTACTGTTGTTCTGAGAGTAGTCATCTTCTCTCCTTCCTCCTTCTCCACAAAACCCAATTTGACTGGACGTTTGTTTTTGACTGAAGAAGCAGATATGGACTTTTGTTGTGTGTGTGTGTGTGTACTGCAGTTAAAGTGGCTATGGAGGGTGGTGAGAGTGAATGAAGGGTGGAGACAGAGAGATAGAGCGAGAGAGAGCAGGATGTGGGGACCGATAAAAATAACAGAAAAAGGTTAGGACCTAGTAACCTACACGCCCCACTACACACACACCATACACACACTCCAGACACACACAAACACCAGACACACAAACACCAGGCACACACACTCCAGACACACACACTCCAGACACACACACACACACACACCAGACACACACACACACACACACACACACACACACACACACACACACACACACACACACACACACACACACACACACACACACACACACACACCAGACACACACACACACACACACACACACCAGACACACACACACACACACACGTGCACAGAACTGATAGTACTATACACCGCCCCCTCCCTTATACCCCCTCTCTCTAACAGCAGTTCCACGAAAACACAACATGCTTCAAATGTCGCAACTTTATTAACACACACACGAGATGTAGCATTACATTTTGTATTGTTTCAGTATTCATAACAATTATTCCATTAAAAGTCATAAAACATTTGAAAAGACAATTTACAGTCTTAATTTTTTTCACTTTGGTGCAATTTTCACAAGTATGTGGTACATTTTCACAACTCTAAGTACAAGACTCCAAACAGATAATCAAAATGTCACGTGGTCAAAATTCTAAGCACATTTTCAATTGACTGAGTACTACAAACAAATTCACAAAGTCACTTGTTCACTGCACCAAATCACTCTTTCAATTTGCACACATATTCAAGTATCTGCCTTTCAAAATACAATATTCACTTTACTTTTGATATGATTTTCTTGTCATTTGTTAACAATACATTTGTCTATCACTTAATCAAACGGCTCAAAACGGATAACTACTGAACCAAAATGGAGTAGTGCTTAGCTTACCTATATAGTTTCATAACTGCTGAACCAAAATGGAGTAGTGCTTAGCTTACCTACATAGTTTCATAACTGCTGAACCAAAATGGAGTAGTGCTTAGCTTACCTACATAGTTTCATAACTGCTGAACCAAAATGGAGTAGTGCTTAGCTTACCTATATAGTTTCATAACTGCTGAACCAAAATGGAGTAGTGCTTAGCTTACCTATATAGTTTCATAACTGCTGAACCAAAATGGAGTAGTGCTTAGCTTACCTACATAGTTTCATAACTGATGAACACTGTATCACATCATCATTCTCCATCAGCCAGTGTGCTTCAACAGGACAACGTGGAGAGTCACTGGAAGTGCTTCCATTCAGAATTATACTGTACAATGCACTGCTGAAATACCTGGGTTGTATATAACAATATATTTATACCTGAGTTGTATATTACAATATATTTATACCTGAGTTGTATATAACAATATATTTATACATGGGTTGTATATAACAATATATTTATACCTGGGTTGTATATTACAATATATTTATACCTAAGTTGTATAACAATATGTTTATACCTGGGTTGTATATAACAATATATTTATACCTGGGTTGTATATTACAATATATTTATACCTAAGTTGTATAACAATATGTTTATACCTGGGTTGTATATAACAATATATGTATACATGGGTTGTATATAACAATATATTTATACATGGGTTGTATATAACAATATATTTATACATGATTTGTATAACAATATGTTTATACCTGGGTTGTATATAACAATATATTTATAGCTGAGTTGTATATAACAATATATTTATACCTGAGTTGTATATTACAATATATTTATACCTGAGTTGTATATAACAATATATTTATACCTGGGTTGTATATTACAATATATTTATACCTGAGTTGTATATAACAATATATTTATACCTGAGTTGTATATTACAATATATTTATACCTGAGTTGTATATAACAATATATTTATACCTGGGTTGTATATTACAATATATTTATACCTGAGTTGTATATTACAATATATTCTACTCGTTCTCCAAATGTCATTGATACACTGTAAACTGATGAATTTCAAGCAGAGAGACAGGCGATACTGTATCAGTTGACAAGTCACACAGAAAAGGTGTTCTTGAACAGTGTTGCATGGGGCAGAAATAGCTACATCAGACTACACCAGGACGTTATAACTGTAGCCTACTGCATTACAATACCTACACAATACCCCATATATCTGATAATTTGTTCTACACATGTACTGTATAAGGATAATGAAACTAAGACTGACACATGTACTGTATAAGGATAATGAAACTGTAAGGCTGACACATGTACTGTATAAGGATACTGAAACTGTGAGGCTGACACATGTACTGTATAAGGATAATGAAACTGTAAGGCTGACATATGTACTGTATAAGGATAATGAAACTAAGGCTGACATATGTACTGTATAAGGATAATGAAACTATAAGGCTGACATATGTACTGTATAAGGATACTGAAACTGTAAGGCTGACATATGTACTGTATAAGGATAATGAAACTGTAAGGCTGACATATGTACTGTATAAGGATAATGAAACTGTAAGACTGACATATGTACTGTATAAGGATAATGAAACTAAGGCTGACATATGTACTGTATAAGGATAATGAAACTGTAAGGCTGACATATGTACTGTATAAGGATAATGAAACTAAGGCTGACATATGTACTGTATAAGGATAATGAAACTGTAAGACTGACATATGTACTGTATAAGGATAATGAAACTGTAAGACTGACATATGTACTGTATAAGGATAATGAAACTGTAAGACTGACACATGTACTGTATAAGGATAATGAAACTGTAAGGCTGACACATGTACTGTATAAGGATAATGAAACTGTAAGGCTGACACATGTACTGTATAAGGATAATGAAACTAAGACTGACATATGTACTGTATAAGGATAATGAAACTGTAAGGCTGACACATGTACTGTATAAGGATAATGAAACTAAGACTGACATATGTAATGTATAAGAATAATGAAACTGTAAGGCTGACACATGTACTGTATAAGGATAATGAAACTAAGACTGACATATGTACTGTATAAGGATAATGAAACTGTGAGGCTGACACATGTACTGTATAAGGATAATGAAACTGTAAGACTGACATATGTACTGTATAAGGATAATGAAACTGTAAGGCTGACACATGTACTGTATAAGGATAATGAAACTAAGACTGACATATGTAATGTATAAGAATAATGAAACTGTAAGGCTGACACATGTACTGTATAAGGATAATGAAACTAAGACTGACATATGTACTGTATAAGGATAATGAAACTAAGACTGACATATGTACTGTATAAGAATAATGAAACTGTAAGGCTGACACATGTACTGTATAAGGATAATGAAACTAAGACTGACATATGTACTGTATAAGGATAATGAAACTGTAAGGCTGACATATGTACTGTATAAGGATAATGAAACTGTAAGGCTGACACATGTACTGTATAAGGATAATGAAACTAAGACTGACATATGTACTGTATAAGAATAATGAAACTGTAAGGCTGACACATGTACTGTATAAGGATAATGAAACTAAGACTGACATATGTACTGTATAAGGATAATGAAACTAAGACTGACATATGTACTGTATAAGGATAATGAAACTGTAAGGCTGACACATGTACTGTATAAGGATAATGAAACTAAGACTGACATATGTACTGTATAAGGATAATGAAACTGTAAGGCTGACATATGTACTGTATAAGGATAATGAAACTAAGACTGACACATGTACTGTATAAGGATAATGAAACTAAGACTGACATATGTACTGTATAAGGATAATGAAACTAAGGCTGACACATGTACTGTATAAGGATAATGAAACTGTAAGGATGACACATGTACTGTATAAGGATAATGAAACTGTAAGGCTGACATATGTACTGTATAAGGATAATGAAACTAAGGCTGACATATGTACTGTATAAGGATAATGAAATTGTAAGGCTGACATATGTACTGTATAAGGATAATGAAACTATAAGGCTGACATATGTACTGTATAAGGATAATGAAACTGTAAGGCTGACATATGTACTGTATAAGGATAATGAAACTAAGACTGACATATGTACTGTATAAGGATAATGAAACTAAGACTGACATATGTACTGTATAAATCAAATCAAATGTTAATGGTCACATACACATGGTTAGTAGATGTTAATGCGAGTGTAGCGAAATGCTTGTGCTTCTAGTTCCGACAGTGCAGTAATATCTAACAAGTAATCTAACAATTCCCCAACAACTACCAAATACACACAAATCTAAAGGGGTGAATGAGAATATGTACATATAAATATATGGATGAGCGATGGCCGAGCGGCATAGGCACGGTGCAATAGGTGAAATACAGTGTATACATAAGATATGAGTAATGTAAGATATGTAAACATTATTAAACTGGCATTATTTAAAGTGGCATTGTTTAAAGTGACTTGTGATCCATTGTTAAAGTGGCCAGTGATTGGGTCTCAATGTAGGCAGCAGTCTCTCTGAGATAGTCATTGCTCTTTAGCAGTCTGATGCCCTTGAGATAGAAGCTGTTTTTCAGTCTCTCGGTCCCAGCTTTGATGCACCTGTACTGACCTCGCCTTCTGGATGGTAGCGGGGTGAACAGGCAGTGGCTCAGGTGGTTGATGTCCTTGATGATCTTTTTGGCTTTCCTGTGACATCGGGTGCTGTAGGTGTCATGGAGGGCAGGTAGTTTGCCCCGTCATGAGTTGTGCACCCTCTGGAGAGCCTTGCGGTTGAGGGCGGTGCAGTTGCTGTACCAGGCTGTGATAGAGCCCGACAGGATGCTCTCGATTGTGCATCTGTAAAAGTTTGTCAGGGTTTTGGATGACAAGCTAAATTTCTTCAGCCTCCCGAGGTTGAAGAGTCGCTGTTGCACCTTCTTCACCACACTGTCACCACACTTTCTTCACCACACTGTCTGTATAGGCTGTCTCGTTGTTGTTGGTAATCAAGCCCACTATGGTTGTGTCATCTGCAAACTTGATGATTGAGTTGGAGGCGTGCATGGCCCCGCAGTCGTGGGTGAACAGGGAGTACAGGAGAGGGCTGAGCACACACCCTTGTGGGGCCCCAGTGTTGACGGTCAGCGAAGTGGAGATGTTGTTTCCTACCTTCACCACCTGGGGGCAGCCCGTCAGAAAGTCCAGGACCCAATTGCACAGGGGTAGAGAGCCAGGGTCTCTAGCTGGATGATGAGCTTGGAGGGTACTGTGGTGTTAAATGCTGAGCTGTAGTCAATGAACAGTATTCTTTCATAGGTATTCCCCTTGTTCAGATGGGATAAGACAGTGTGCAGTGTGATGGCGATTGCATCGTCTGTGAACCTATTGGGGCGGTATGCAAACTGAATTGGGTCTAGGGTGGCCGTTAAGGTGGAGGTGATGTGATCCTTGACTAGTCTCTCAGCACGTCATGATGACAGAAGTGAGTGCTACGGGGCAGTAGTCATTTTGTTCAGTTATCTTTGCCTTCTTGGGTACAGGAACAATTGTGGCCATCTTGAAGCATGTGGGGACAGCAGACTGGGGAGGGAGCGATTGAATATGTCCGTAAACACACCAGCCAGCTGGTCTGCTCATGCTCTGAGGACACGGCTAGGGATGCCGTCTGGGCCAGCAGCCTTGCGAGGGTTAACACGTTTAAATGTTTTACTCACGTCGGCCACGGAGAAGGAAAGTGGGGGGCACAGTCCTTGATAGCAGGCCTCAACGGTGGCACTGTATATCCTCAAAGTGGGCAAAGAAGGTGTTTAGTTTGTCTGGAAGCGTGACGTCGGTGTCTGTGACAGAGCTGGTTTTCTTTTTGTAGTCAGTGATTTCCTGTAGACCCTGTCACATACGTCTTATGTCTGAGCCGTTGAATTGCAACTCCACTTTGTCCCTATACCGACATTTCGCTTGTTTGATTGCCTTGCGGAAGGAATAACTACACTGTTTATATTCAGCCATATTCCCAGACCTCTTTCGATGGTTAAATGCGGTGGTTCGCGCTTTGAGTTTTGCACGAATTCCGCCATCCATCCACGGTTTCTGGTTAGGGTAGGTTTTAATAGTCACAGTGGGTACAACATCTCCAATGCACTTCCTTATAAACTCACTCACCGAATCAGCGTATAGATCGATGTTGTTCTCTGAGACTGACCGGAACATATCCCAGTCCACGTGATCAAACAATCTTGAAGCATGGATTCCGATTGGTCAGACCAGCGTTGAATGGTTCTAGTCACTGGTACATCCTGTTTGAGTTTCTGCCTATAAGACGGTAGGAGCAAGAGGACTGGGCTTCTCCATGCACCGGGCTTCTCCATGCATCGCGCCGACAGACATAAACTCCTCTCTGGGAAGAGGAAGCATGGTCGGATTTGCCGAAGGGATGGCGGGGTAGGGCTTTGTATGCATCACGGAAGTTAGAGTAGCAGTGGTCGAGTGTATTACCACCGTGAGTACTGCAATCAATATGCTGGAAGAATTTAGGTAGCCTTGTTGTCAAATTTGCTTTGTTAAAATCCCCAGCTACAATAAATGCAGCATCAGGATATATGGTTTCCAGTTTACAGTCCAGTGATGTTCCTTGAGGGCCGTCGTGGTGTCTGGTTGAGGGGGAATGTACACAGCTGTGACGATAACTGACGAGAATTATTTTGGGAGGTAAAATGGCCGGCATTTGATTGTAAGGAATTCTAGGTCGGGTGAGCAGAAGGACTTGAGTTCCTGTATGTTGTTATGATTACACCATGAGTCGTTAATCATGAAGCATACACCCCGCCTGTTACGTCCGTCGTTGAACGAATGAGACCAAAGCGCAGCGTGGAAAGTGTTCATGATTTTTAACAATGAACACCAACAAAACAACAAAATCAAACGAATGTAAAGTTCTGCAGGCTAGACAGTAACAATGCAAAAACAAGATCCCACAATCGAAGGTGGCAAAAAGGGCTGCCTAGGTATGATCCCCAATCAGAGACAACGATAAACAGCTGCCTCTGATTGGGAACCACACTAGGCCAACAAAGAAATAGAAAACTAGAATGCCCACCCAAATCACACCCTGACCTAACCAAATAGAGAAATAAAAAGGCTCTCTAAGGTCAGGGTGTGACACCGCCCTTCCTCTTCCCAGAGAGGTGTTTATCTCTGTCGGCTTAATGCATGGAGAAGCCCGGTGGCTGAACCGATTCCGACAACATATCCCAAGAGAGCCATGTTTCCGTGAAACAGAGAATGTCACAATCTCTGGGGTCTTTCTGGAAGGCAGCCCTTGCTCGAATTTCGTCAGCTTCATTATCGTAAGGATGATGAAACTGTAAGACTGATGTACGTCTCAACATGCTCACCATTGGATACAACAAAATAGGGTTTTCAAAAACTAATTGTGTATGTCAAGTTATGGCCAAATACTGTACGGAAAATGATATTTACCATATACTCTTCTTTCTACTCAGCACTTCAAAAAGGACAGTTTGTATGTATCTTGTATTTTTTGCTATTGGATTAAAAGGTAGTTAAAATGACTAACTGGTGAGCCTGTCGTTATCTGATGGATTGGTAACTAAACAAAGTGTTGTCATGGTATGACTCAGGGGTGAACGATGTGTTCAGCACCAATGAATGTTAAATCAACGGTTCTGAACACAAGACAGGGGACATTACAAGTGGTGTGAGTTTTGACTTTTGAAAATATAACACTTCAATCTGAAAAATGGGCTGAAGTGATTGAAAAAAAATGTTATAATAGTTTGTTGGATAAAATTACATTGAAGGATTCTTTTGTGAGGAACTCGTCGGTCTAAAGTTGGGTTTTATTTCATCACGTCGGTTATATTGTGATCTCAAGGGTCTGAAAAGAGAAAGAACAGTTATGATAAAAAGTTGTATTTTCCCAAAATATATATCATAAAAAAGTGATATACTCTATGGACATTTGTCAGTGCAATGTTGAAATCTCCTTTTTCTACACTGGATTATTCTGGAGTCTAGATTCAAAATCATGCAGCTAATATCAGTAGTATATTGGCTGTGCTATTGCTGCTTTCAAAACAACTGGGAACTCTGAAAAATACGAGGTCAAATCATGACGTCAGTGATCTTCAGGTCGGAAAGCACAAGAAAGAGGCCAGAGTTCCCGAGATGGAACTTCGTGTTGGATGACCTTTCAAATAGACTTTTCCCAGTCGGGGCTTGTTTTCTTCCCAGTTCCCAGTTGTTTTGAATGCAATGAAGTCGGAAGTCGGAGATTCCCGAGTTCTGAGCTCTCAGTTGTTTTAAATGTGTCATCAACTCTACCTGATTCTCAACATCACTGTCAACACAGGAAGTGTCCACTTGCTTGACCCCTGACCTGGTAGTGATGTCAGACAGAGAAAGTGGATCTGGGATGATGCAGAAATGTTCACTGAATCGTCTTTCACTGAAGGGGGAGACATTAAAGAGACAGAGCGAGAGAGACAGACAGACAGGTAGACAGACAGAAAGACAGAGACAGACAGATAAAGAGAGAGACAGACAGAAAGACAGAGACAGACAGACAGATAAAGAGAAAGAGAGAGAGAGAGAGAGAGAGAGAGAGAGAGACAGACAGACAGACAGACAGACAGACAGACAGACAGACAGACAGACAGACAGACAGACAGACAGACAGACAGACAGACAGACAGACAGACAGACAGACAGACAGACAGACAGACAGACAGACAGACAGACAGACAGACAGACAAAGAGAGAGAAAGAGAGAGAAAGACAGAGAGAGACAGACAGAGAAAGACAGAGAAAGACAGAGACAGACAGACAGAGAAAGAGAGAGAAAGACAGAGACAGACAGACAGAGAAAGAGAGAGAAAGACAGAGACAGACAGACAGAGAAAGAGAGAGAAAGAGAGAGAAAGAGAGGGAGATGTTTGTAAGGGCAATGACACTAATCTGAGACAGTACAAGGAGGTTTTGGAAGGGATCCTAGTTGGGTTGAATTAAACTGGATAGTTTCAAAACACTGTAGGCCTACCATAGACTTAAAGAAATACAGGACTCACTTCGCCGCTCTCGCTCTCGCTCTCTGCTCGCTGCTTGCAACAACGTCTGAGAGAGAGGGGGGAGGAAGAGAGAGAGAGAGAGAGAACGAAAGACTGAGAGTGACACATTTAAGAACAATGACCATATTCTGAACACACACACACACACCTCGTTGGCGGTTGAGCATCCTCATCACACAGGCCACACCCCCTGCCAGGGTCAGCATGAGGAAACAGCAGAACACTATGGCCATGACCTCTATGGTTGTCGTGGCAACTTCTGTATGGACAGAGATGAGAGGGGAGAGAGATGTCACCACAACCAACTCACCTGTAAAGTTTCAACCTAACTCACCTGTCAACTTGCCAACATGCATAAAGTTATTACAGTTAAATAAATTGTTATCATTTAGGGTGCTTCCCAAATGGAACCCTATTCCCCATTTGGTGCACTACTTTTGACTATGGCCTATGGGTGACTAATTCTCCCTCATTTGGGACACATCCTAACTCACCTGTGACCTGCACAAGGACAGGTTGGCTTTCCACCCAGGCGGACGTTACGTCATAACTGTCCCTTGCCCTGCACCGATAATACCCAGAGTCCTCTAGGGTGATCTCGGTGAGGAATAGGGTGCGCCCTCCGTCCGCCAGGGCGTGAGATGGGTGAGAGGAGTCTCCCTCAGAGGGGTGAAGGAGGAGGGAGCCGTTGAGGGACCAGGAGAAGAAAGGGAAGGTCCCAAGGCTCAGGAGGCATTGGAGACGAGCGGAGGCCATCTTGGAATCAACCCTGTAAAGGTACTCCACATCCACCTTTGGTGCGCCTCCTACTGGGACTGGAGGGAGGGATAGGATGGGGGAGGGAGGGAGGGAGGGAGGGAGGGAGGGAGGGAGGGAGGGAGGGAAGGGGGAGATTGAGGGATGGCCACAGTCAATACTCATACAGCTATCATGATATAAAAACAGTCAACACTCATACAGCTATCATGACATAAACACAGTCAATACTCATACAGCTATCATGACATAAACACAGTCAACATTCATACAGCTATCATGACATAAACACAGTCAACATTCATACAGCTATCATGACATAAACACAGTCAATACTCATACAGCTATCATGACATAAAAACAGTCAACATTCATACAGCTATCATGCCATAAACACAGTCAATTCTCATACAGCTATCATGACATAAACACATGCAGGAAACACATGGAATACTACAATACACACACACACACACACACACACACACACACACACACACACACACACACACACACACACACACACACACACACACACACACACACACACACACACACACACACACACACACACACACACACACACACACACACACATAGGTTTAGCCCGTACCCACTACCAGAGTCAGGGGTCTGCTGGTCAGTCTCTGTGCATCACTCTCCACTGCACACCGCACCGCGCCCATGTCACGCCCGGGAACTATGGCAACGGGGAACCAGGCAACCAGCGACTCCGTTGCCACGTCGGAACCCACCTCCTTGTCGTCAAGGAAGAGGTAGAAGGTCACGGGAGGGGTTCCCCTTGACGACCTGCAGGTCACATTGCCGTGGTAACTCGAACCCTCTTTGGAGATGGTGAAAGATATTTGGGGTACGGAGAGATAGACTGAGGGAGAGAGAGAGAGAGAGAGAGAGTAGGGCAGAGAGAAATGAATAGAGAGACAGAGGGGGACAGAAATAGGGGGGAGAGAAAGGAGGGTGAGAAAGGGAAAGGAAGAGAGAGAGAGATAAAGAGAGAGAGAGAGAGAGGGAGAGAGAGAGAGAGGGAGAGACAGAGAGGGACAGAAATAGGGGGGAGAGAAAGGAGGGTGAGAAAGGAGGGAGAGAAAGGAGAGTGAGAAAGGAGGGAGAGAAAGGAGGGTGAGAAAGGGAAAGGAAGAGAGAGATACAAAGAGAGTAAAACGTTTGACACGGTTAACATTTCATACTTTCTCTGTGTAAATAGTCTCTGTGATCGCCATTCCCCAGGTCCAGTATGGTTGTGGTTGTGACTTAACCTTCGACTTTTAACCTCTGCAATTGTACCTTTGATCCTGACCGTGATCTCTCTGCTGCTGGAGAACCTGCTGTTGGTCTGCATCCTGGTCCCGGCAATGCACGAATAATTCCCAGCATGCTTTGTTGTGACCCTCTCCACTACCAGCGTGTTCCCCACCGGCCAGAGCAGAAGCGGGGTCAAAGGTGAGGTTGGAGATGATGTCACTTCCTGTCTGTTGTAGAACCAGGTGTAGGAGAGGTGGGAGCCCTTGGTGACATCACAGGTGAGAGTGAGCCGCAACCCCTCGTAGAGAATGGGAGGATCAGGGTCAGAAGTCACCATAGTGCCTGAGACAGGGACTGAGGTGGGGTGGAGGAGAGGGGGATAGAGGAGAGGAGGATGGAGGAAGGGGACGGGTGAAAGCATTTAGCTGTGAAATGATCGATTCCACTGAAACAGCTCTACCACTCATTTGTAAGCATACACAAGTCTAGCTAACACACACACAGTCCATCCCCCTCTTTACACACACACACACACACACACACACACACACACACACACACACACACACACACACACACACACACACACACACACACACACACACACACACACACACACACACACACACACACACACACACCCTTCTACTCACTCACTACTTGCAGGCGGACTGTTCCACTGAGGCCCATGTTTCCACCTGCCGTCACCCTGCAGTGGTACGATCCTTCTGACGTCACAGAGATCTTCAGGAAGAACATAGCCGATTGGTCGTCTTGGAGGTCGTTGCTCGTGGCGACCAGGTGGTTGCCGTCCTTCAGGAGCTCGTATGTGTTTGGTGGAGGAGACCCAGGTGACCTACATTGGAACACCACCTTGGAGTTCAGGTAGGCCTTGTCTGGACCAATCAGAATAGGGCTAGGGAGAGGTGAACCACCTGCAGAGAGGGAGTAGGTTGAAGTAGCCTCAAGATGCTGATCCCGGGTCAGTTTTGCATTTCCTTAATGGCTAAGGTTAGGATTGGGGAAGCAGATCCTAGATCTGTACCTAGAGGAAACTTCAGCCCAGAGCTAGGAAGTGGGCCACAGAGCTCAGAAACATGGTTTGAGATTTGTTTAGGGTCTTTAGAACGTTGCTGTCAAGCAGTTGGAGAGCTTAGTATGGTATGCATAGTTAGTATGGCTGTGAAACTCAAACAAGTCAATTTGACATTTTCTCATTGAACCATATGGAGGATATAATAGACTGTGAAAAGAGTCATATGTGAGATACAACTTTTAATTTAATGTAATTGGAGAACAGAAAAACAGAAACATTTGAATACATACCCATTATGGACACTAAACAGGCCGCAACTGGAGGAGAACAAACCAACAGAAACACTTTAGTGCAGGACACTTGTCAACTGTGTTAGCCTGGGTCCTAGTCTCCTTATGGCATTGCCATGTCTGGCTTGACAATGACAGCAATGGAGTCGGTAAGAGCCACAAACTGATCTGGGGTCAGGGTATAACTTTGTTTAATAAAATGAATACAAAATTGTTTCACTGACTCACCTAAAACAGGCAATAAACATAATTCTTGTTTTTTCTTCATACCCAGGCTCGGTCTTCATCCGTAGCATGTTGTCTGTATAAGTGTCATGGGTGTGTGTGTGTGTTTCTGTGTGTGTGTTTCAGGGTGTTGCACGGTCCACCACATGCTAGAGAAAGATAACGTGAGTATGTGCGTCTCTAATCAAAAAGCTTCAACTATACTGTCACCTAGACAACACTGTGACTACTAACCTACTACAACTATACTGTCACCTAGACAACACTAAGACTACTAACCTACTACAACTATACTGTCATCTAGACAACACTGTGACTACTAACCTACTACAACTATACTGTCCATCTAGACAACACTATGACTACTAACCTACTACAACTATACTGTCACCTAGACAACACACTGACTACTAACCTACTACAACTATACTGTCATCTAGACAACACTATAACTACTAACCTACTACAACTATACTGTCCATCTAGACAACACTGACTACTAACCTACTACAACTATACTGTCATCTAGACAACACTATGACTACTAACCTACTACAACTATACTGTCCATCTAGACAACACTATGACTACTAACCTACTACAACTATACTGTCATCTAGACAACACTGACTACTAACCTACTACAACTATACTGTCCATCTAGACAACACTATGACTACTAACCTACTACAACTATACTGTCATCTAGACAACACTGTGACTACTAACCTACTACAACTATACTGTCATCTAGACAACACTATGACTACTAACCTACTACAACTATACTGTCATCTAGACAACACTGACTACTAACCTACTACAACTATACTGTCCATCTAGACAACACTGACTACTAACCTACTACAACTATACTGTCATCTAGACAACACTGACTACTAACCTACTACAACTATACTGTCCATCTAGACAACACTGACTACTAACCTACTACAACTATACTGTCATCTAGACAACACTATGACTACTAACCTACTACAACTATACTGTCATCTAGACAACACTGTGACTACTAACCTACTACAACTATACTGTCATCTAGACAACACTGTGACTACTAACCTACTACAACTATACTGTCATCTAGACAACACACTGACTACTAACCTACTACAACTATACTGTCATCTAGACAACACTATGACTACTAACCTACTACAACTATACTGTCACCTAGACAACACTGTGACTACTAACCTACTACAACTATAGTGTCCATCTAGACAATACTGTGACTACTAACCTACTACAACTATACTGTCATCTAGACAACACTGTGACTACTAACCTACTACAACTATACTGTCCATCTAGACAACACTGACTACTAACCTACTACAACTATACTGTCATCTAGACAACACTATAACTACTAACCTACTACAACTATACTGTCACCTAGACAACACTGTGACTACTAACCTACTACAACTATACTGTCACCTAGACAACACTAAGACTACTAACCTACTACAACTATACTGTCATCTAGACAACACTGTGACTACTAACCTACTACAACTATACTGTCATCTAGACAACACTGTGACTACTAACCTACTACAACTATACTGTCATCTAGACAACACTATGACTACTAACCTACTACAACTATACTGTCCATCTAGACAACACTATGTCTACTAACCTACTACAACTATACTGTCCATCTAGACAACACTGACTACTAACCTACTACAACTATACTGTCCATCTAGACAACACACTATGACTACTAACCTACTACAACTATACTGTCCATCTAGACAACACTGACTACTAACCTACTACAACTATACTGTCCATCTAGACAACACACTATGACTACTAACCTACTACAACTATACTGTCCATCTAGACAACACTGACTACTAACCTACTACAACTATACTGTCATCTAGACACTATGACTACTAACCTACTACAACTATACTGTCATCTAGACAACACACTGACTACTAACCTACTACAACTATACTGTCATCTAGACACTATGACTACTAACCTACTACAACTATACTGTCATCTAGACAACACTATGTCTACTAACCTACTACAACTATACTGTCATCTAGACACTATGACTACTAACCTACTACAACTATACTGTCACCTAGACAACACTGTGACTACTAACCTACTACAACTATACTGTCATCTAGACACTATGACTACTAACCTACTACAACTATACTGTCCATCTAGACAACACTATGACTACTAACCTACTACAACTATACTGTCATCTAGACACTATGACTACTAACCTACTACAACTATACTGTCATCTAGACAACACTGTGACTACTAACCTACTACAACTATACTGTCATCTAGACAACACTGTGACTAGTAACCTACTACAACTATACTGTCATCTAGACAACACTGACTACTAACCTACTACAACTATACTGTCATCTAGACAACACTGTGACTACTAACCTACTACAACTATACTCTCCATCTAGACAACACTGACTACTAACCTACTACAACTATACTGTCTAGACAACACTATTACTAACCTACTACAACTATACTGTCATCTAGACAACACACTGACTACTAACCTACTACAACTATACTGTCATCTAGACAACACACTGACTACTAACCTACTACAACTATACTGTCATCTAGACAACACTATGACTACTAACCTACTACAACTAGACTGTCCATCTAGACAACACACTGACTACAAACCTACTACAACTATACTGTCCATCTAGACAACACTGTGACTACTAACCTACTACAACTATACTGTCATCTAGACAACACTGACTACTAACCTACTACAACTATACTGTCCATCTAGACAACACTGACTACTAACCTACTACAACTATACTGTCCATCTAGACAACACTGACTACTAACCTACTACAACTATACTGTCCATCTAGACAACACTGACTACTAACCTACTACAACTATACTGTCATCTAGACAACACTGACTACTAACCTAATACAACTATACTGTCATCTAGACACTATGACTACTAACCTACTACAACTATACTGTCATCTAGACAACACTATGACTACTAACCTACTACAACTATACTGTCATCTAGACACTATGACTACTAACCTACTACAACTATACTGTCATCTAGACAACACTGTGACTACTAACCTACTACAACTATACTGTCATCTAGACAACACTATGACTACTAACCTACTACAACTATACTGTCATCTAGACACTATGACTACTAACCTACTACAACTATACTGTCATCTAGACAACACTGTGACTACTAACCTACTACAACTATACTGTCATCTAGACAACACTGTGACTACTAACCTACTACAACTATACTGTCATCTAGACAACACTATGACTACTAACCTACTACAACTATACTGTCATCTAGACACTATGACTACTAACCTACTACAACTATACTGTCATCTAGACAACACTGTGACTACTAACCTACTACAACTATACTGTCATCTAGACAACACTATGACTACTAACCTACTACAACTATACTGTCATCTAGACAACACTGTGACTACTAACCTACTACAACTATACTGTCATCTAGACAACACTATGACTACTAACCTACTACAACTATACTGTCATCTAGACAACACTGTGACTACTAACCTACTACAACTATACTGTCATCTAGACAACACTATGACTACTAACCTACTACAACTATACTGTCATCTAGACAACACTGTGACTACTAACCTACTACAACTATACTGTCATCTAGACAACACTATGACTACTAACCTACTACAACTATACTGTCATCTAGACACTATGACTACTAACCTACTACAACTATACTGTCATCTAGACAACACTGTGACTACTAACCTACTACAACTATACTGTCATCTAGACACTATGACTACTAACCTACTACAACTATACTGTCACCTAGACAACACTATGACTACTAACCTACTACAACTATACTGTCATCTAGACAACACTATGACTACTAACCTACTACAACTATACTGTCCATCTAGACAACACTGACTACTAACCTACTACAACTATACTGTCATCTAGACACTATGACTACTAACCTACTACAACTATACTGTCCATCTAGACAACACTATGACTACTAACCTACTACAACTATACTGTCCATCTAGACAACACTGTGACTACTAACCTACTACAACTATACGGTCATCTAGACAACACTGACTACTAACCTACTACAACTATACTGTCCATCTAGACAACACTATGACTACTAACCTACTACAACTATACTGTCCATCTAGACAACACTGACTACTAACCTACTACAACTATACTGTCATCTAGACACTATGACTACTAACCTACTACAACTATACTGTCCATCTAGACAACACTGACTACTAACCTACTACAACTATACTGTCATCTAGACACTGTGACTACTAACCTACTACAACTATACTGTCATCTAGACAACACTATGACTACTAACCTACTACAACTATACTGTCATCTAGACAACACTGACTACTAACCTACTACAACTATACTGTCATCTAGACACTATGACTACTAACCTACTACAACTATACTGTCATCTAGACAACACTATGACTACTAACCTACTACAACTATACTGTCATCTAGACAACACTATGACTACTAACCTACTACAACTATACTGTCCATCTAGACACTATGACTACTAACCTACTACAACTATACTGTCATCTAGACACTATGACTACTAACCTACTACAACTATACTGTCCATCTAGACAACACTGTGACTACTAACCTACTACAACTATACTGTCTAGACAACACTGACTACTAACCTACTACAACTATACTGTCATCTAGACAACACTATGACTACTAACCTACTACAACTATACTGTCATCTAGACAACACTGTGACTACTAACCTACTACAACTATACTGTCCATCTAGACAACACTGTGACTACTAACCTACTACAACTATACTGTCCATCTAGACAACACTATGACTACTAACCTACTACAACTATACTGTCCATCTAGACAACACTAAGACTACTAACCTACTACAACTATACTGTCATCTAGACAACACTATGACTACTAACCTACTACAACTATACTGTCATCTAGACAACACTATGACTACTAACCTACTACAACTATACTGTCATCTAGACAACACTGTGACTACTAACCTACTACAACTATACTGTCATCTAGACAACACTATGACTACTAACCTACTACAACTATACTGTCACCTAGACAACACTATGACTACTAACCTACTACAACTATACTGTCCATCTAGACAACACTGTGACTACTAACCTACTACAACTATACTGTCTAGACAACACTGACTACTAACCTACTACAACTATACTGTCCATCTAGACAACACTATTACTAACCTACTACAACTATACTGTCATCTAGACAACACACTGTGACTACTAACCTACTACAACTATACTGTCCATCTAGACAACACTGACTACTAACCTACTACAACTATACTGTCCATCTAGACAACACTGACTACTAACCTACTTCAACTATACTGTCATCTAGACAACACTGACTACTAACCTACTACAACTATACTGTCATCTAGACACTATGACTACTAACCTACTACAACTATACTGTCATCTAGACAACACTATGACTACTAACCTACTACAACTATACTGTCATCTAGACAACACTGACTACTAACCTACTACAACTATACTGTCATCTAGACAACACACTGACTACTAACCTACTACAACTATACTGTCACCTAGACAACACTGACTACTAACCTACTACAACTATACTGTCCATCTAGACAACACCATGACTACTAACCTACTACAACTATACTGTCCATCTAGACAACACTGTGACTACTAACCTACTACAACTATACTGTCCATCTAGACAACACTGACTACTAACCTACTACAACTATACTGTCATCTAGACAACACTATGGCTACTAACCTACTACAACTATACTGTCATCTAGACACCACTATGACTACTAACCTACTACAACTATACTGTCCATCTAGACAACACACTGACTACTAACCTACTACAACTATACTGTCATCTAGACAACACTATGACTACTAACCTACTACAACTATACTGTCACCTAGACAACACTGACTACTAACCTACTACAACTATACTGTCCATCTAGACAACACTGACTACTAACCTACTACAACTATACTGTCATCTAGACAACACTATGGCTACTAACCTACTACAACTATACTGTCATCTAGACACCACTATGACTACTAACCTACTACAACTATACTGTCCATCTAGACAACACACTGACTACTAACCTACTACAACTATACTGTCATCTAGACAACACTATGACTACTAACCTACTACAACTATACTGTCACCTAGACAACACTGACTACTAACCTACTACAACTATACTGTCATCTAGACAACACTACGACTACTAACCTACTACAACTATACTGTCCATCTAGACAACACTACGACTACTAACCTACTACAACTATACTGTCCATCTAGACAACACTATGACTACTAACCTACTACAACTATACTGTCCATCTAGACAACACTACGACTACTAACCTACTACAACTATACTGTCCATCTAGACAACACTGTGACTACTAACCTACTACAACTATACTGTCATCTAGACAACACTATGACTACTAACCTACTACAACTATACTGTCATCTAGACAACACTGACTACTAACCTACTACAACTATACTGTCATCTAGACAACACTATGACTACTAACCTACTACAACTATACTGTCCATCTAGACAACACTGTGACTACTAACCTACTACAACTATACTGTCATCTAGACACTGTGACTACTAACCTACTACAACTATACTGTCATCTAGACAACACTGACTACTAACCTACTACAACTATACTGTCATCTAGACACTATGACTACTAACCTTCTACAACTATACTGTCCATCTAGACAACACTGTGACTAGTAACCTACTACAACTATACTGTCATCTAGACAACACTATGACTACTAACCTACTACAACTATACTGTCCATCTAGACAACACTATGACTACTAACCTACTACAACTATACTGTCATCTAGACAACACTGTGACTACTAACCTACTACAACTATACTGTCATCTAGACAACACTGTGACTACTAACCTACTACAACTATACTGTAATCTAGACAACACTGTGACTACTAACCTACTACAACTATACTGTCATCTAGACAACACTGTGACTACTAACCTACTACAACTATACTGTCACCTAGACAACACTATGACTACTAACCTACTACAACTATACTGTCATCTAGACAACACACTATGACTACTAACCTACTACAACTATACTGTCACCTAGACAACACTATGACTACTAACCTACTACAACTATACTGTCATCTAGACACTATGACTACTAACCTACTACAACTATACTGTCATCTAGACACTATGACTACTAACCTACTACAACTATACTGTCATCTAGACAACACTACGACTACTAACCTACTACAACAATACTGTCATCTAGACAACACTGACTACTAACCTACTACAACTATACTGTCATCTAGACAACACTGTGACTACTAACCTACTACAACAATACTGTCACCTAGACAACACTGACTACTAACCTACTACAACTATACTGTCATCTAGACAACACTGTGACTACTAACCTACTACAACAATACTGTCACCTAGACAACACACTGACTACTAACCTACTACAACTATACTGTCCATCTAGACAACACTGTGACTACTAACCTACTACAACTATACTGTCCATCTAGACAACACTATGACTACTAACCTACTACAACTATACTGTCCATCTAGACAACACTAAGACTACTAACCTACTACAACTATACTGTCATCTAGACAACACTATGACTACTAACCTACTACAACTATACTGTCATCTAGACAACACTATGACTACTAACCTACTACAACTATACTGTCATCTAGACAACACTGTGACTACTAACCTACTACAACTATACTGTCATCTAGACAACACTATGACTACTAACCTACTACAACTATACTGTCACCTAGACAACACTATGACTACTAACCTACTACAACTATACTGTCCATCTAGACAACACTGTGACTACTAACCTACTACAACTATACTGTCTAGACAACACTGACTACTAACCTACTACAACTATACTGTCCATCTAGACAACACTATTACTAACCTACTACAACTATACTGTCATCTAGACAACACACTGTGACTACTAACCTACTACAACTATACTGTCCATCTAGACAACACTGACTACTAACCTACTACAACTATACTGTCCATCTAGACAACACTGACTACTAACCTACTACAACTATACTGTCATCTAGACAACACTGACTACTAACCTACTACAACTATACTGTCATCTAGACACTATGACTACTAACCTACTACAACTATACTGTCATCTAGACAACACACTACGACTACTAACCTACTACAACTATACTGTCCATCTAGACAACACCATGACTACTAACCTACTACAACTATACTGTCATCTAGACAACACTGACTACTAACCTACTACAACTATACTGTCATCTAGACAACACACTGACTACTAACCTACTACAACTATACTGTCACCTAGACAACACTGACTACTAACCTACTACAACTATACTGTCCATCTAGACAACACCATGACTACTAACCTACTACAACTATACTGTCCATCTTGACAACACTGTGACTACTAACCTACTACAACTATACTGTCCATCTAGACAACACTGTGACTACTAACCTACTACAACTATACTGTCCATCTAGACAACACTGACTACTAACCTACTACAACTATACTGTCCATCTTGACAACACTATGGCTACTAACCTACTACAACTATACTGTCATCTAGACACCACTATGACTACTAACCTACTACAACTGTACTGTCCATCTAGACAACACACTGACTATTAACCTACTACAACTATACTGTCATCTAGACAACACTATGACTACTAACCTACTACAACTATACTGTCACCTAGACAACACTGACTACTAACCTACTACAACTATACTGTCATCTAGACAACACTACGACTACTAACCTACTACAACTATACTGTCCATCTAGACAACACTACGACTACTAACCTACTACAACTATACTGTCCATCTAGACAACACTATGACTACTAACCTACTACAACTATACTGTCCATCTAGACAACACTACGACTACTAACCTACTACAACTATACTGTCCATCTAGACAACACTGTGACTACTAACCTACTACAACTATACTGTCATCTAGACAACACTATGACTACTAACCTACTACAACTATACTGTCATCTAGACAACACTGACTACTAACCTACTACAACTATACTGTCATCTAGACAACACTATGACTACTAACCTACTACAACTATACTGTCCATCTAGACAACACTGTGACTACTAACCTACTACAACTATACTGTCATCTAGACACTGTGACTACTAACCTACTACAACTATACTGTCATCTAGACAACACTGACTACTAACCTACTACAACTATACTGTCATCTAGACACTATGACTACTAACCTTCTACAACTATACTGTCCATCTAGACAACACTGTGACTAGTAACCTACTACAACTATACTGTCATCTAGACAACACTATGACTACTAACCTACTACAACTATACTGTCCATCTAGACAACACTGACTACTAACCTACTACAACTATACTGTCATCTAGACAACACTACGACTACTAACCTACTACAACTATACTGTCCATCTAGACAACACTACGACTACTAACCTACTACAACTATACTGTCCATCTAGACAACACTGTGACTACTAACCTACTACAACTATACTGTAATCTAGACAACACTGTGACTACTAACCTACTACAACTATACTGTCATCTAGACAACACTGTGACTACTAACCTACTACAACTATACTGTCACCTAGACAACACTATGACTACTAACCTACTACAACTATACTGTCATCTAGACAACACACTATGACTACTAACCTACTACAACTATACTGTCACCTAGACAACACTATGACTACTAACCTACTACAACTATACTGTCATCTAGACACTATGACTACTAACCTACTACAACTATACTGTCATCTAGACACTATGACTACTAACCTACTACAACTATACTGTCATCTAGACAACACTGACTACTAACCTACTACAACTATACTGTCATCTAGACAACACTATGACTACTAACCTACTACAACTATACTGTCATCTAGACAACACTATGACTACTAACCTACTACAACTATACTGTCATCTAGACAACACTGTGACTACTAACCTACTACAACTATACTGTCATCTAGACAACACACTGACTACTAACCTACTACAACTATACTGTCATCTAGACAACACTGTGACTACTAACCTACTACAACTATACTGTCATCTAGACACTATGACTACTAACCTACTACAACTATACTGTCATCTAGACAACACTATGACTACTAACCTACTACAACTATACTGTCATCTAGACAACACTGACTACTAACCTACTACAACTATACTGTCATCTAGACAACACTGACTACTAACCTACTACAACTATACTGTCATCTAGACACTATGACTACTAACCTACTACAACTATACTGTCATCTAGACAACACACTACGACTACTAACCTACTACAACTATACTGTCCATCTAGACAACACCATGACTACTAACCTACTACAACTATACTGTCATCTAGACAACACTGACTACTAACCTACTACAACTATACTGTCATCTAGACAACACACTGACTACTAACCTACTACAACTATACTGTCACCTAGACAACACTGACTACTAACCTACTACAACTATACTGTCCATCTAGACAACACCATGACTACTAACCTACTACAACTATACTGTCCATCTAGACAACACTGTGACTACTAACCTACTACAACTATACTGTCCATCTAGACAACACTGACTACTAACCTACTACAACTATACTGTCATCTAGACAACACTATGGCTACTAACCTACTACAACTATACTGTCATCTAGACAACACTATGACTACTAACCTACTACAACTATACTGTCCATCTAGACAACACACTGACTACTAACCTACTACAACTATACTGTCATCTAGACAACACTATGACTACTAACCTACTACAACTATACTGTCACCTAGACAACACTGACTACTAACCTACTACAACTATACTGTCATCTAGACAACACTACGACTACTAACCTACTACAACTATACTGTCCATCTAGACAACACTACGACTACTAACCTACTACAACTATACTGTCCATCTAGACAACACTGTGACTACTAACCTACTACAACTATACTGTCATCTAGACAACACTGACTACTAACCTACTACAACTATACTGTCCATCTAGACAACACTGTGACTACTAACCTACTACAACTATACTGTCATCTAGACACTATGACTACTAACCTACTACAACTATACTGTCCATCTAGACAACACTACGACTACTAACCTACTACAACTATACTGTCCATCTAGACAACACTGTGACTACTAACCTACTACAACTATACTGTCATCTAGACAACACTATGACTACTAACCTACTACAACTATACTGTCATCTAGACAACACTGACTACTAACCTACTACAACTATACTGTCATCTAGACAACACTATGACTACTAACCTACTACAACTATACTGTCCATCTAGACAACACTGTGACTACTAACCTACTACAACTATACTGTCATCTAGACACTGTGACTACTAACCTACTACAACTATACTGTCATCTAGACAACACTGACTACTAACCTACTACAACTATACTGTCATCTAGACACTATGACTACTAACCTTCTACAACTATACTGTCCATCTAGACAACACTGTGACTAGTAACCTACTACAACTATACTGTCATCTAGACAACACTATGACTACTAACCTACTACAACTATACTGTCCATCTAGACAACACTGACTACTAACCTACTACAACTATACTGTCATCTAGACAACACTACGACTACTAACCTACTACAACTATACTGTCCATCTAGACAACACTACGACTACTAACCTACTACAACTATACTGTCCATCTAGACAACACTGTGACTACTAACCTACTACAACTATACTGTCATCTAGACAACACTGTGACTACTAACCTACTACAACTATACTGTAATCTAGACAACACTGTGACTACTAACCTACTACAACTATACTGTCATCTAGACAACACTGTGACTACTAACCTACTACAACTATACTGTCACCTAGACAACACTATGACTACTAACCTACTACAACTATACTGTCATCTAGACAACACACTATGACTACTAACCTACTACAACTATACTGTCACCTAGACAACACTATGACTACTAACCTACTACAACTATACTGTCATCTAGACACTATGACTACTAACCTACTACAACTATACTGTCATCTAGACACTATGACTACTAACCTACTACAACTATACTGTCATCTAGACAACACTATGACTACTAACCTACTACAACTATACTGTCATCTAGACAACACTATGACTACTAACCTACTACAACTATACTGTCATCTAGACAACACTGTGACTACTAACCTACTACAACTATACTGTCATCTAGACAACACACTGACTACTAACCTACTACAACTATACTGTCATCTAGACAACACTGTGACTACTAACCTACTACAACTATACTGTCATCTAGACACTATGACTACTAACCTACTACAACTATACTGTCATCTAGACAACACTATGACTACTAACCTACTACAACTATACTGTCATCTAGACAACACTGACTACTAACCTACTACAACTATACTGTCATCTAGACAACACTGACTACTAACCTACTACAACTATACTGTCATCTAGACAACACTGACTACTAACCTACTACAACTATACTGTCATCTAGACAACACTATGACTACTAACCTACTACAACTATACTGTCCATCTAGACAACACTGTGACTACTAACCTACTACAACTATACTGTCATCTAGACAACACTGTGACTACTAACCTACTACAACTATACTGTCATCTAGACAACACTGTGACTACTAACCTACTACAACTATACTGTCCATCTAGACAACACCGTGACTACTAACCTACTACAACTATACTGTCATCTAGACAACACTATGACTACTAACCTACTACAACTATACTGTCATCTAGACAACACTGACTACTAACCTACTACAACTATACTGTCATCTAGACAACACTGACTACTAACCTACTACAACTATACTGTCATCTAGACAACACTGACTACTAACCTACTACAACTATACTGTCATCTAGACAACACTATGACTACTAACCTACTACAACTATACTGTCATCTAGACAACACTGTGACTACTAACCTACTACAACTATACTGTCACCTAGACAACACTATGACTACTAACCTACTACAACTATACTGTCATCTAGACAACACTGACTACTAACCTACTACAACTATACTGTCATCTAGACAACACTGACTACTAACCTACTACAACTATACTGTCATCTAGACAACACTATGACTACTAACCTACTACAACTATACTGTCCATCTAGACAACACTGTGACTACTAACCTACTACAACTATACTGTCACCTAGACAACACTATGACTACTAACCTACTACAACTATACTGTCCATCTAGACAACACTATGACTACTAACCTACTACAACTATACTGTCCATCTAGACAACACTATGACTACTAACCTACTACAACTATACTGTCCATCTAGACAACACTGTGACTACTAACCTACTACAACTATACTGTCATCTAGACACTATGACTACTAACCTACTACAACTATACTGTCATCTAGACAACACTATGACTACTAACCTACTACAACTATACTGTCACCTAGACAACACTATGACTAGTAACCTACTACAACTTTACTGTCATCTAGACAACACTATGACTACTAACCTACTACAACTATACTGTCATCTAGACACTATGACTACTAACCTACTACAACTATACTGTCATCTAGACAACACTATGACTACTAACCTACTACAACTATACTGTCATCTAGACACTATGACTACTAACCTACTACAACTATACTGTCACCTAGACAACACTATGACTACTAACCTACTACAACTATACTGTCATCTAGACAACACTATGACTACTAACCTACTACAACTATACTGTCCATCTAGACAACACTGTGACTACTAACCTACTACAACTATACTGTCATCTAGACAACACTATGACTACTAACCTACTACAACTATACTGTCCATCTAGACAACACTGTGACTACTAACCTACTACAACTATACTGTCATCTAGACAACACTGTGACTACTAACCTACTACAACTATACTGTCATCTAGACACTATGACTACTAACCTACTACAACTATACTGTCATCTAGACAACACTATGACTACTAACCTACTACAACTATACTGTCACCTAGACAACACTATGACTAGTAACCTACTACAACTATACTGTCATCTAGACAACACTGACTACTAACCTACTACAACTATACTGTCATCTAGACAACACTATGACTACTAACCTACTACAACTATACTGTCATCTAGACAACACTGACTACTAACCTACTACAACTATACTGTCCATCTAGACAACACTGACTACTAACCTACTACAACTATACTGTCCATCTAGACAACACTGACTACTAACCTACTACAACTATACTGTCATCTAGACACTGTGACTACTAACCTACTACAACTATACTGTCATCTAGACAACACTATGACTACTAACCTACTACAACTATACTGTCATCTAGACACTGTGACTACTAACCTACTACAACTATACTGTCATCTAGACAACACTATGACTACTAACCTACTACAACTATACTGTCATCTAGACAACACTGTGACTACTAACCTACTACAACTATACTGTCCATCTAGACAACACTGTGACTACTAACCTACTACAACTATACTGTCATCTAGACAACACTATGACTACTAACCTACTACAACTATACTGTCCATCTAGACAACACTGTGACTACTAACCTACTACAACTATACTGTCATCTAGACAACACTGTGACTACTAACCTACTACAACTATACTGTCATCTAGACACTATGACTACTAACCTACTACAACTATACTGTCATCTAGACAACACTATGACTACTAACCTACTACAACTATACTGTCACCTAGACAACACTATGACTAGTAACCTACTACAACTATACTGTCATCTAGACAACACTGACTACTAACCTACTACAACTATACTGTCATCTAGACAACACTATGACTACTAACCTACTACAACTATACTGTCATCTAGACAACACTGACTACTAACCTACTACAACTATACTGTCATCTAGACAACACTATGACTACTAACCTACTACAACTATACTGTCATCTAGACAACACTGTGACTACTAACCTACTACAACTATACTGTCACCTAGACAACACTATGACTACTAACCTACTACAACTATACTGTCATCTAGACAACACTGACTACTAACCTACTACAACTATACTGTCATCTAGACAACACTGACTACTAACCTACTACAACTATACTGTCATCTAGACAACACTATGACTACTAACCTACTACAACTATACTGTCCATCTAGACAACACTGTGACTACTAACCTACTACAACTATACTGTCACCTAGACAACACTATGACTACTAACCTACTACAACTATACTGTCCATCTAGACAACACTATGACTACTAACCTACTACAACTATACTGTCATCTAGACAACACTATGACTACTAACCTACTACAACTATACTGTCCATCTAGACAACACTGTGACTACTAACCTACTACAACTATACTGTCATCTAGACAACACTATGACTACTAACCTACTACAACTATACTGTCACCTAGACAACACTATGACTAGTAACCTACTACAACTATACTGTCATCTAGACAACACTATGACTACTAACCTACTACAACTATACTGTCATCTAGACACTATGACTACTAACCTACTACAACTATACTGTCATCTAGACAACACTATGACTACTAACCTACTACAACTATACTGTCATCTAGACACTATGACTACTAACCTACTACAACTATACTGTCACCTAGACAACACTATGACTACTAACCTACTACAACTATACTGTCATCTAGACAACACTATGACTACTAACCTACTACAACTATACTGTCCATCTAGACAACACTGTGACTACTAACCTACTACAACTATACTGTCATCTAGACAACACTATGACTACTAACCTACTACAACTATACTGTCCATCTAGACAACACTGTGACTACTAACCTACTACAACTATACTGTCATCTAGACAACACTGTGACTACTAACCTACTACAACTATACTGTCATCTAGACACTATGACTACTAACCTACTACAACTATACTGTCATCTAGACAACACTATGACTACTAACCTACTACAACTATACTGTCACCTAGACAACACTATGACTAGTAACCTACTACAACTATACTGTCATCTAGACAACACTGACTACTAACCTACTACAACTATACTGTCATCTAGACAACACTATGACTACTAACCTACTACAACTATACTGTCATCTAGACAACACTGACTACTAACCTACTACAACTATACTGTCCATCTAGACAACACTGACTACTAACCTACTACAACTATACTGTCCATCTAGACAACACTGACTACTAACCTACTACAACTATACTGTCATCTAGACACTGTGACTACTAACCTACTACAACTATACTGTCATCTAGACAACACTATGACTACTAACCTACTACAACTATACTGTCATCTAGACACTGTGACTACTAACCTACTACAACTATACTGTCATCTAGACAACACTATGACTACTAACCTACTACAACTATACTGTCATCTAGACAACACTGTGACTACTAACCTACTACAACTATACTGTCCATCTAGACAACACTGTGACTACTAACCTACTACAACTATACTGTCATCTAGACAACACTATGACTACTAACCTACTACAACTATACTGTCCATCTAGACAACACTGTGACTACTAACCTACTACAACTATACTGTCATCTAGACAACACTGTGACTACTAACCTACTACAACTATACTGTCATCTAGACACTATGACTACTAACCTACTACAACTATACTGTCATCTAGACAACACTATGACTACTAACCTACTACAACTATACTGTCACCTAGACAACACTATGACTAGTAACCTACTACAACTATACTGTCATCTAGACAACACTGACTACTAACCTACTACAACTATACTGTCATCTAGACAACACTATGACTACTAACCTACTACAACTATACTGTCATCTAGACAACACTGACTACTAACCTACTACAACTATACTGTCCATCTAGACAACACTGACTACTAACCTACTACAACTATACTGTCATCTAGACACTGTGACAACTAACCTACTACAACTATACTGTCATCTAGACAACACTGTGACTACTAACCTACTACAACTATACTGTCATCTAGACAACACTATGACTACTAACCTACTACATCTATACTGTCACCTAGACAACACTATGACTAGTAACCTACTACAACTATACTGTCATCTAGACAACACTATGACTACTAACCTACTACAACTATACTGTCATCTAGACACTATGACTACTAACCTACTACAACTATACTGTCATCTAGACAACACTATGACTACTAACCTACTACAACTATACTGTCATCTAGACACTATGACTACTAACCTACTACAACTATACTGTCACCTAGACAACACTATGACTACTAACCTACTACAACTATACTGTCATCTAGACAACACTATGACTACTAACCTACTACAACTATACTGTCATCTAGACAACACTATGACTACTAACCTACTACAACTATACTGTCCATCTAGACAACACTGTGACTACTAACCTACTACAACTATACTGTCATCTAGACAACACTATGACTACTAACCTACTACAACTATACTGTCCATCTAGACAACACTGTGACTACTAACCTACTACAACTATACTGTCATCTAGACAACACTGTGACTACTAACCTACTACAACTATACTGTCATCTAGACACTATGACTACTAACCTACTACAACTATACTGTCATCTAGACAACACTATGACTACTAACCTACTACAACTATACTGTCACCTAGACAACACTATGACTAGTAACCTACTACAACTATACTGTCATCTAGACAACACTGACTACTAACCTACTACAACTATACTGTCATCTAGACAACACTATGACTACTAACCTACTACAACTATACTGTCATCTAGACAACACTGACTACTAACCTACTACAACTATACTGTCCATCTAGACAACACTGACTACTAACCTACTACAACTATACTGTCCATCTAGACAACACTGACTACTAACCTACTACAACTATACTGTCATCTAGACACTGTGACTACTAACCTACTACAACTATACTGTCATCTAGACAACACTATGACTACTAACCTACTACAACCATTCTGTCATCTAGACACTATGACTACTAACCTACTACAACTATACTGTCACCTAGACAACACTATGACTACTAACCTACTACAACTATACTGTCATCTAGACAACACTATGACTACTAATCTACTACAACTATACTGTCATCTAGACAACACTATGACTACTAACCTACTACAACTATACTGTCCATCTAGACAACACTGTGACTACTAACCTACTACAACTATACTGTCATCTAGACAACACTATGACTACTAACCTACTACAACTATACTGTCCATCTAGACAACACTGTGACTACTAACCTACTACAACTATACTGTCATCTAGACAACACTGTGACTACTAACCTACTACAACTATACTGTCATCTAGACACTATGACTACTAACCTACTACAACTATACTGTCATCTAGACAACACTATGACTACTAACCTACTACAACTATACTGTCACCTAGACAACACTATGACTAGTAACCTACTACAACTATACTGTCATCTAGACAACACTGACTACTAACCTACTACAACTATACTGTCATCTAGACAACACTGTGACTACTAACCTACTACAACTATACTGTCCATCTAGACAACACTGTGACTACTAACCTACTACAACTATACTGTCATCTAGACAACACTATGACTACTAACCTACTACAACTATACTGTCATCTAGACAACACTGACTACTAACCTACTACAACTATACTGTCATCTAGACAACACTGACTACTAACCTACTACAACTATACTGTCATCTAGACAACACTGACTACTAACCTACTACAACTATACTGTCATCTAGACAACACTATGACTACTAACCTACTACAACTATACTGTCATCTAGACAACACTGTGACTACTAACCTACTACAACTATACTGTCACCTAGACAACACTATGACTACTAACCTACTACAACTATACTGTCATCTAGACAACACTGACTACTAACCTACTACAACTATACTGTCATCTAGACAACACTGACTACTAACCTACTACAACTATACTGTCATCTAGACAACACTATGACTACTAACCTACTACAACTATACTGTCCATCTAGACAACACTGTGACTACTAACCTACTACAACTATACTGTCACCTAGACAACACTATGACTACTAACCTACTACAACTATACTGTCCATCTAGACAACACTATGACTACTAACCTACTACAACTATACTGTCATCTAGACAACACTATGACTACTAACCTACTACAACTATACTGTCCATCTAGACAACACTGTGACTACTAACCTACTACAACTATACTGTCATCTAGACACTATGACTACTAACCTACTACAACTATACTGTCATCTAGACAACACTATGACTACTAACCTACTACAACTATACTGTCACCTAGACAACACTATGACTAGTAACCTACTACAACTATACTGTCATCTAGACAACACTATGACTACTAACCTACTACAACTATACTGTCATCTAGACACTATGACTACTAACCTACTACAACTATACTGTCATCTAGACAACACTATGACTACTAACCTACTACAACTATACTGTCATCTAGACACTATGACTACTAACCTACTACAACTATACTGTCACCTAGACAACACTATGACTACTAACCTACTACAACTATACTGTCATCTAGACAACACACTGACTACTAACCTACTACAACTATACTGTCCATCTAGACAACACTGACTACTAACCTACTACAACTATACTGTCCATCTAGACAACACTGACTACTAACCTACTACAACTATACTGTCATCTAGACACTGTGACTACTAACCTACTACAACTATACTGTCATCTAGACAACACTATGACTACTAACCTACTACAACTATACTGTCATCTAGACACTGTGACTACTAACCTACTACAACTATACTGTCATCTAGACAACACTATGACTACTAACCCACTACAACTATACTGTCATCTAGACAACACTGTGACTACTAACCTACTACAACTATACTGTCCATCTAGACAACACTGTGACTACTAACCTACTACAACTATACTGTCATCTAGACAACACTATGACTACTAACCTACTACAACTATACTGTCCATCTAGACAACACTGTGACTACTAACCTACTACAACTATACTGTCATCTAGACAACACTGTGACTACTAACCTACTACAACTATACTGTCATCTAGACACTATGACTACTAACCTACTACAACTATACTGTCATCTAGACAACACTATGACTACTAACCTACTACAACTATACTGTCACCTAGACAACACTATGACTACTAACCTACTACAACTATACTGTCATCTAGACAACACTATGACTACTAACCTACTACAACTATACTGTCATCTAGACAACACTATGACTACTAACCTACTACAACTATACTGTCATCTAGACAACACTATGACTACTAACCTACTACAACTATACTGTCATCTAGACAACACTATGACTACTAACCTACTACAACTATACTGTCATCTAGACAACACTGTGACTACTAACCTACTACAACTATACTGTCATCTAGACAACACTATGACTACTAACCTACTACATCTATACTGTCACCTAGACAACACTATGACTAGTAACCTACTACAACTATACTGTCATCTAGACAACACTATGACTACTAACCTACTACAACTATACTGTCATCTAGACACTATGACTACTAACCTACTACAACTATACTGTCATCTAGACAACACTATGACTACTAACCTACTACAACTATACTGTCATCTAGACACTATGACTACTAACCTACTACAACTATACTGTCACCTAGACAACACTATGACTACTAACCTACTACAACTATACTGTCATCTAGACAACACTATGACTACTAACCTACTACAACTATACTGTCATCTAGACAACACTATGACTACTAACCTACTACAACTATACTGTCCATCTAGACAACACTGTGACTACTAACCTACTACAACTATACTGTCATCTAGACAACACTATGACTACTAACCTACTACAACTATACTGTCCATCTAGACAACACTGTGACTACTAACCTACTACAACTATACTGTCATCTAGACAACACTGTGACTACTAACCTACTACAACTATACTGTCATCTAGACACTATGACTACTAACCTACTACAACTATACTGTCATCTAGACAACACTATGACTACTAACCTACTACAACTATACTGTCACCTAGACAACACTATGACTAGTAACCTACTACAACTATACTGTCATCTAGACAACACTGACTACTAACCTACTACAACTATACTGTCATCTAGACAACACTATGACTACTAACCTACTACAACTATACTGTCATCTAGACAACACTGACTACTAACCTACTACAACTATACTGTCCATCTAGACAACACTGACTACTAACCTACTACAACTATACTGTCCATCTAGACAACACTATGACTACTAACCTACTACAACTATACTGTCATCTAGACAACACTGTGACTACTAACCTACTACAACTATACTGTCATCTAGACAACACTGTGACTACTAACCTACTACAACTATACTGTCCATCTAGACAACACTGACTACTAACCTACTACAACTATACTGTCATCTAGACACTGTGACTACTAACCTACTACAACTATACTGTCATCTAGACAACACTATGACTACTAACCTACTACAACCATTCTGTCATCTAGACACTATGACTACTAACCTACTACAACTATACTGTCACCTAGACAACACTATGACTACTAACCTACTACAACTATACTGTCATCTAGACAACACTATGACTACTAACCTACTACAACTATACTGTCATCTAGACAACACTATGACTACTAACCTACTACAACTATACTGTCCATCTAGACAACACTGTGACTACTAACCTACTACAACTATACTGTCATCTAGACAACACTATGACTACTAACCTACTACAACTATACTGTCCATCTAGACAACACTGTGACTACTAACCTACTACAACTATACTGTCATCTAGACAACACTGTGACTACTAACCTACTACAACTATACTGTCATCTAGACACTATGACTACTAACCTACTACAACTATACTGTCATCTAGACAACACTATGACTACTAACCTACTACAACTATACTGTCACCTAGACAACACTATGACTAGTAACCTACTACAACTATACTGTCATCTAGACAACACTGACTACTAACCTACTACAACTATACTGTCATCTAGACAACACTATGACTACTAACCTACTACAACTATACTGTCATCTAGACAACACTATGACTACTAACCTACTACAACTATACTGTCATCTAGACACTATGACTACTAACCTACTACAACTATACTGTCACCTAGACAACACTATGACTACTAACCTACTACAACTATACTGTCATCTAGACAACACTAAGACTACTAACCTACTACAACTATACTGTCATCTAGACACTATGACTACTAACCTACTACAACTATACTGTCATCTAGACAACACTATGACTACTAACCTACTACAACTATACTGTCATCTAGACAACACTATGACTACTAACCTACTACAACTATACTGTCACCTAGACAACACTATGACTACTAACCTACTACAACTATACTGTCATCTAGACAACACTAAGACTACTAACCTACTACAACTATACTGTCACCTAGACAACACTATGACTACTAACCTACTACAACTATACTGTCATCTAGACAACACTATGACTACTAACCTACTACAACTATACTGTCATCTAGACACTATGACTACTAACCTACTACAACTATACTGTCACCTAGACAACACTATGACTACTAACCTACTACAACTATACTGTCATCTAGACAACACTATGACTACTAACCTACTACAACTATACTGTCACCTAGACAACACTATGACTACTAACCTACTACAACTATACTGTCACCTAGACAACACTATGACTACTAACCTACTACAACTATACTGTCATCTAGACAACACTGACTACTAACCTACTACAACTATACTGTCCATCTAGACAACACTGACTACTAACCTACTACAACTATACTGTCCATCTAGACAACACTGACTACTAACCTACTACAACTATACTGTCATCTAGACACTGTGACAACTAACCTACTACAACTATACTGTCATCTAGACAACACTGTGACTACTAACCTACTACAACTATACTGTCATCTAGACAACACTGTGACTACTAACCTACTACAACTATACTGTCATCTAGACAACACTATGACTACTAACCTACTACATCTATACTGTCATCTAGACAACACTATGACTACTAACCTACTACAACTATACTGTCCATCTAGACAACACCATGACTACTAACCTACTACAACTATACTGTCATCTAGACAACACTGTGACTACTAACCTACTACAACTATACTGTCATCTAGACAACACTGACTACTAACCTACTACAACTATACTGTCATCTAGACAACACTATGACTACTAACCTACTACATCTATACTGTCATCTAGACAACACTGTGACTACTAACCTACTACAACTATACTGTCATCTAGACAACACCATGACTACTAACCTACTACAACTATACTGTCATCTAGACAACACTGACTACTAACCTACTACAACTATACTGTCCATCTAGACAACACTGTGACTACTAACCTACTACAACTATACTGTCATCTAGACAACACTGACTACTAACCTACTACAACTATACTGTCCATCTAGACACTATGACTACTAACCTACTACAACTATACTGTCCATCTAGACAACACTGACTACTAACCTACTACAACTATACTGTCATCTAGACAACACTATGACTACTAACCTACTACAACTATACTGTCATCTAGACAACACTGACTACTAACCTACTACAACTATACTGTCACCTAGACAACACTGTGACTACTAACCTACTACAACTATACTGTCACCTAGACAACACTGTGACTACTAACCTACTACAACTATACTGTCCACCTAGACAACACTATGACTACTAACCTACTACAACTATACTGTCCATCTAGACAACACTGTGACTACTAACCTACTACAACTATACTGTCATCTAGACAACACTGTGACTACTAACCTACTACAACTATACTGTCCATCTAGACAACACTATGACTACTAACCTACTACAACTATACTGTCCATCTAGACAACACCATGACTACTAACCTACTACAACTATACTGTCATCTAGACACTATGACTACTAACCTACTACAACTATACTGTCATCTAGACAACACTGTGACTACTAACCTACTACAACTATACTGTCATCTAGACAACACTGTGACTACTAACCTACTACAACTATACTGTCATCTAGACACTATGACTACTAACCTACTACAACTATACTGTCATCTAGACAACACTATGACTACTAACCTACTACAACTATACTGTCCATCTAGACAACACTGTGACTACTAACCTACTACAACTATACTGTCACCTAGACAACACTATGACTACTAACCTACTACAACTATACTGTCATCTAGACAACACTATGACTACTAACCTACTACAACTATACTGTCATCTAGACAACACTATGACTACTAACCTACTACAACTATACTGTCATCTAGACAACACTATGACTACTAACCTACTACAACTATACTGTCATCTAGACACTATGACTACTAACCTACTACAACTATACTGTCATCTAGACACTGTGACTACTAACCTACTACAACTATACTGTCACCTAGACAACACTATGACTACTAACCTACTACAACTATACTGTCATCTAGACAACACTATGACTACTAACCTACTACAACTATACTGTCATCTAGACAACACTGTGACTACTAACCTACTACAACTATACTGTCATCTAGACAACACTGTGACTACTAACCTACTACAACTATACTGTCATCTAGACACTATGACTACTAACCTACTACAACTATACTGTCATCTAGACAACACTGACTACTAACCTACTACAACTATACTGTCCATCTAGACAACACTGACTACTAACCTACTACAACTATACTGTCATCTAGACAACACTATGACTACTAACCTACTACAACTATACTGTCCATCTAGACAACACTGTGACTACTAACCTACTACAACTATACTGTCATCTAGACAACACTGTGACTACTAACCTACTACAACTATACTGTCACCTAGACAACACTATGACTACTAACCTACTACAACTATACTGTCATCTAGACAACACTGTGACTACTAACCTACTACAACTATACTGTCCATCTAGACAACACTGTGACTACTAACCTACTACAACTATACTGTCATCTAGACAACACTATGACTACTAACCTACTACAACTATACTGTCATCTAGACAACACTATGACTACTAACCTACTACAACTATACTGTCCATCTAGACAACACTATGACTACTAACCTACTACAACTATACTGTCATCTAGACAACACTATGGCTACTAACCTACTACAACTATACTGTCACCTAGACAACACTATGACTACTAACCTACTACAACTATACTGTCATCTAGACAACACTATGACTACTAACCTACTACAACTATACTGTCATCTAGACAACACTATGACTACTAACCTACTACAACTATACTGTCCATCTAGACAACACCATGACTACTAACCTACTACAACTATACTGTCATCTAGACAACACTATGGCTACTAACCTACTACAACTATACTGTCACCTAGACAACACTATGACTACTAACCTACTACAACTATACTGTCATCTAGACAACACTATGACTACTAACCTACTACAACTATACTGTCATCTAGACAACACTATGACTACTAACCTACTACAACTATACTGTCATCTAGACAACACTATGACTACTAACCTACTACAACTATACTGTCATCTAGACACTATGACTACTAACCTACTACAACTATACTGTCATCTAGACAACACTATGACTACTAACCTACTACAACTATACTGTCATCTAGACAACACTATGACTACTAACCTACTACAACTATACTGTCATCTAGACAACACTGTGACTACTAACCTACTACAACTATACTGTCATCTAGACAACACTGTGACTACTAACCTACTACAACTATACTGTCCATCTAGACAACACTATGACTACTAACCTACTACAACTATACTGTCCATCTAGACAACACCATGACTACTAACCTACTACAACTATACTGTCATCTAGACACTATGACTACTAACCTACTACAACTATACTGTCATCTAGACAACACTGTGACTACTAACCTACTACAACTATACTGTCATCTAGACAACACTGTGACTACTAACCTACTACAACTATACTGTCATCTAGACAACACTGTGACTACTAACCTACTACAACTATACTGTCATCTAGACAACACTGTGACTACTAACCTACTACAACTATACTGTCATCTAGACAACACCATGACTACTAACCTACTACAACTATACTGTCATCTAGACAACACTATGACTACTAACCTACTACAACTATACTGTCCATCTAGACAACACTGTGACTACTAACCTACTACAACTATACTGTCACCTAGACAACACTATGACTACTAACCTACTACAACTATACTGTCATCTAGACAACACTGACTACTAACCTACTACAACTATACTGTCATCTAGACAACACTGACTACTAACCTACTACAACTATACTGTCCATCTAGACAACACTGTGACTACTAACCTACTACAACTATACTGTCCATCTAGACAACACTGACTACTAACCTACTACAACTATACTGTCCATCTAGACAACACTGTGACTACTAACCTACTACAACTATACTGTCACCTAGACAACACTATGACTACTAACCTACTACAACTATACTGTCATCTAGACAACACTGACTACTAACCTACTACAACTATACTGTCATCTAGACAACACTGACTACTAACCTACTACAACTATACTGTCACCTAGACAACACTATGACTACTAACCTACTACAACTATACTGTCATCTAGACAACACTGACTACTAACCTACTACAACTATACTGTCATCTAGACAACACTATGACTACTAACCTACTACAACTATACTGTCATCTAGACACTATGACTACTAACCTACTACAACTATACTGTCATCTAGACAACACTATGACTACTAACCTACTACAACTATACTGTCATCTAGACACTATGACTACTAACCTACTACAACTATACTGTCATCTAGACAACACTATGACTACTAACCTACTACAACTATACTGTCATCTAGACACTATGACTACTAACCTACTACAACTATACTGTCATCTAGACAACACTGTGACTACTAACCTACTACAACTATACTGTCATCTAGACAACACTATGACTACTAACCTACTACAACTATACTGTCATCTAGACACTATGACTACTAACCTACTACAACTATACTGTCATCTAGACAACACTATGACTACTAACCTACTACAACTATACTGTCATCTAGACAACACTATGACTACTAACCTACTACAACTATACTGTCATCTAGACAACACTATGACTACTAACCTACTACAACTATACTGTCCATCTAGACAACACTATGACTACTAACCTACTACAACTATACTGTCATCTAGACAACACTGACTACTAACCTACTACAACTATACTGTCATCTAGACAACACTGACTACTAACCTACTACAACTATACTGTCATCTAGACAACACTATGACTACTAACCTACTACAACTATACTGTCATCTAGACAACACTATGACTACTAACCTACTACAACTATACTGTCATCTAGACAACACTATGACTACTAACCTACTACAACTATACTGTCACCTAGACAACACTATGACTACTAACCTACTACAACTATACTGTCATCTAGACAACACTATGCCTACTAACCTACTACAACTATACTGTCATCTAGACAACACTATGACTACTAACCTACTACAACTATACTGTCATCTAGACACTATGACTACTAACCTACTACAACTATACTGTCATCTAGACAACACTGACTACTAACCTACTACAACTATACTGTCATCTAGACAACACTATGCCTACTAACCTACTACAACTATACTGTCATCTAGACAACACTATGACTACTAACCTACTACAACTATACTGTCATCTAGACACTATGACTACTAACCTACTACAACTATACTGTCATCTAGACACTGTGACTACTAACCTACTACAACTATACTGTCATCTAGACAACACTGTGACTACTAACCTACTACAACTATACTGTCATCTAGACAACACTGACTACTAACCTACTACAACTATACTGTCATCTAGACACTGTGACTACTAACCTACTACAACTATACTGTCATCTAGACACTGTGACTACTAACCTACTACAACTATACTGTCATCTAGACACTGTGACTACTAACCTACTACAACTATACTGTCATCTAGACACTGTGACTACTAACCTACTACAACTATACTGTCATCTAGACACTGTGACTACTAACCTACTACAACTATACTGTCATCTAGACAACACTGACTACTAACCTACTACAACTATACTGTCATCTAGACAACACTATGCCTACTAACCTACTACAACTATACTGTCATCTAGACAACACTGACTACTAACCTACTACAACTATACTGTCATCTAGACAACACTATGACTACTAACCTACTACAACTATACTGTCATCTAGACAACACTATGACTACTAACCTACTACAACTATACTGTCATCTAGACAACACTATGACTACTAACCTACTACAACTATACTGTCATCTAGACACTATGACTACTAACCTACTACAACTATACTGTCATCTAGACACTGTGACTACTAACCTACTACAACTATACTGTCCATCTAGACAACACTGTGACTACTAACCTACTACAACTATACTGTCATCTAGACAACACTGACTACTAACCTACTACAACTATACTGTCCATCTAGACAACACACTGACTACTAACCTACTACAACTATACTGTCTAGACAACACTGACTACTAACCTACTACAACTATACTGTCATCTAGACAACACTATGACTACTAACCTACTACAACTATACTGTCCATCTAGACAACACTGTGACTACTAACCTACTACAACTATACTGTCACCTAGACAACACTATGACTACTAACCTACTACAACTATACTGTCCATCTAGACAACACTATGACTACTAACCTACTACAACTATACTGTCCATCTAGACAACACTATGACTACTAACCTACTACAACTATACTGTCATCTAGACAACACTGTGACTACTAACCTACTACAACTATACTGTCATCTAGACACTATGACTACTAACCTACTACAACTATACTGTCCATCTAGACAACACTATGACTACTAACCTACTACAACTATACTGTCATCTAGACACTATGACTACTAACCTACTACAACTATACTGTCATCTAGACAACACTGTGACTACTAACCTACTACAACTATACTGTCATCTAGACACTATGACTACTAACCTACTACAACTATACTGTCCATCTAGACAACACTATGACTACTAACCTACTACAACTATACTGTCATCTAGACACTATGACTACTAACCTACTACAACTATACTGTCATCTAGACACTATGACTACTAACCTACTACAACTATACTGTCATCTAGACAACACTGTGACTACTAACCTACTACAACTATACTGTCATCTAGACACTATGACTACTAACCTACTACAACTATACTGTCATCTAGACAACACTGTGACTACTAACCTACTACAACTATACTGTCACCTAGACAACACTGACTACTAACCTACTACAACTATACTGTCATCTAGACACTATGACTACTAACCTACTACAACTATACTGTCATCTAGACAACACTGTGACTACTAACCTACTACAACTATACTGTCACCTAGACAACACTGACTACTAACCTACTACAACTATACTGTCACCTAGACAACACTATGACTACTAACCTACTACAACTATACTGTCACCTAGACAACACTGACTACTAACCTACTACAACTATACTGTCACCTAGACAACACTGTGACTACTAACCTACTACAACTATACTGTCATCTAGACAACATTATGACTACTAACCTACTACAACTATACTGTCATCTAGACAACACTATGGCTACTAACCTACTACAACTATACTGTCACCTAGACAACACTGTGACTAGTAACCTACTACAACTATACTGTCCATCTAGACAACACCATGACTACTAACCTACTACAACTATACTGTCATCTAGACAACACTATGACTACTAACCTACTACAACTATACTGTCATCTAGACAACACTGACTACTAACCTACTACAACTATACTGTCACCTAGACAACACTGTGACTACTAACCTACTACAACTATACTGTCACCTAGACAACACTATGACTACTAACCTACTACAACTATACTGTCACCTAGACAACACTATGACTACTAACCTACTACAACTATACTGTCATCTAGACAACACTATGACTACTAACCTACTACAACTATACTGTCATCTAGACACTATGACTACTAACCTACTACAACTATACTGTCATCTAGACAACACTGTGACTACTAACCTACTACAACTATACTGTCATCTAGACAACACTGTGACTACTAACCTACTACAACTATACTGTCATCTAGACAACACTGACTACTAACCTACTACAACTATACTGTCATCTAGACAACACTGTGACTACTAACCTACTACAACTATACTGTCATCTAGACAACACTGTGACTACTAACCTACTACAACTATACTGTCATCTAGACAACACTGACTACTAACCTACTACAACTATACTGTCATCTAGACAACACTGTGACTACTAACCTACTACAACTATACTGTCCATCTAGACAACACTGACTACTAACCTACTACAACTTAACAGGCTAAATTCACAGACAAGGTTAAGTTATGAATGGATGACACAAGGAACCAGGGTTTTGAGAAAACAACAACAGAACAGTGACATAACAACACAGACTTTTAATACAAGCTCTTTTATACCTTCATTCATAGAAGTTCACATTTAAAAACAGTATTTGATCAAATATAAAACATGTATTAATAAAAAAACTCAAGCTGGTGCAGAAACAACATCTATTTCATAGTAAGAGCTTTTACATGTATATTTAAAACCATTAAACACATCAGAATTCTAACAGTACACATTAGTAGTACTCTGTCCTTAACACTGTTTACAGGTACAGCCTATATAGCAACATCATCCCCAATGATACAACATACCTGAGAGTTAAGCTTTCACAACCTCATCACAGCTACTAAACACATCAGTACAGTAACACTAGTACTGTAACTTTACTCTTGTTATTCTTAATATTGTATATGACATTTAGGTACAGCCCAGAGCAATAAACCCTGAATGTTAGGGAGTGACAAAAAGCTCAAAGGTCACATCTACTACTACTTTTGTGCGCTAAATATGGAATAGGGTGCCATTTGGCTATGTCTGCTCCATAGAGTTGGATAGAGGGTGCATTTGGCACAATGATAGGTGGTGGGTTTCTAACTCTATGGGCTGCATAGAGATAGTTAGAGAACACAACATTGTATCTGTCACAATAGGGCGTCTGTGGGAGCATGGGAAGCGCCATTGAGGCAATCTTCATTTCGAAGTAGTTAATTTTCTTCTTCTACTACTTCTATGAGTTGGTAAACAAACTGAAAGGGTGCATACTGCCACCTAGAGTGTGTCGTTTGAACAGGTATAAAGCCAAGGTTGTCAATTTACAGCTACCTGCAGTTATGGAATGTTTCCTCACGAGTATAATTCTTTGGTTGAACCCTCCTGATGACCTGGATGGAATCATGTGATACTTCCTTATACCATAGGTAGTTCCACTCAGTTGACTACTTCAGAATGGTGAAAGTCCCGAATGTCGCTGCACATGCTAAAACTGGCTTTTGGGCACTAGAGTCCTCTATCTATCTTTATGATGGGCTGTCATCGCCTGTAGGCTGTGCAGAGGGGTCCTTCAGTTGAGCGATATGGCTGCCCTCTCCGATGCCTGCTGAGGGGTCTTTCATGGTGGTAGGGCTGCCCTCTCTAGTGCCTGAAACAGTGGTGGGGGCCTTGAAGGTTTTCTTCCTGCGTCTGAGTGAGAGAGTGTGCTGCTTCAGCAGAAAATGCTTATCTGAGGTGCTCTGGGGGAGCAAAACAGAGAAAGAAAGAGAGAGAGAGAGAGAGAGACAGAGAGAGAAAGAAAGAGAGAGAGAGAGAGACAGAGAGAGAAAGAGAGAGAGACAGAGAAAGAGAGAGACAGAGAAAGAGAGAGAGAGAGAATGAATGAGAGAGAGAGAGAAAGAGAAAAAGAGAGAGAGAGAGAGAGAGAGAGAGAGAGAGAAAAAAAGAGAGAGAGAGAGAAAGAGAGACAGAGAGAGAGAAAGAGAGACAGAGAGAGAGAAAGAGAGACAGAGAGAGAAAGAGAGACAGACAGAGAGAGACAGACAGACAGACAGACAGACAGACAGACAGACAGACAGACAGACAGACAGACAGACAGACAGACAGACAGACAGACAGACAGACAGACAGACAGACAGACAGACAGACAGAGAGAGAGAGAGAAAGAGAGACAGACAGACAGACAGAGAAAGAGAGAGAGAGACAGAGAGAGAGAAAGAGAGAGAGAGAGAAAGAGAGAATGAATGTATTGCACTATTTGAACTTTCTTACTATGAAGACACAAACCTATCTTCAGCAGCTGGGTTAGGCTTAACTAATACTGTTATCAGTAGGTAACCTACCATCACCAGCATGTCCTTCAGTCTCTCGATGGCTTTTCCATTGGCTCTCCTCCGCGACTCAAAGGAGGTCAGGACAACACTGGGGAAAATGGTAAGATGATATACGATCTGTAACATTTACATCCATGGCAACAAGAACGTGTCATGTTCTATTCATTCTATTTCTATGATCTGTAAGAAACAGTATCTATGAGAGGAGTCAGGTTCTATTTCACCTATTGCACCTCTGAGCCAGTAGCAGTGGGTGGCAGGCCGGTGTGTGTGTATGTGTGTGTGTATGTGTATATGATCTATATCACCTACATCTGCGCCAGTATCAGCGGCAGAACGAAGGCCTCTGAGGACAGGTATCTCAGGGTGGACTGGGCCGGTCCTGGTAGACTATCCACACACACAGCTGTTACATTAAACACTGTAGCGCTGCCCACGAACGGCCCACAGCTGGAGGAAGGTTCGAACCTGGGGAGGGGGGGGGCAAGGGGGAAATAGAGGAGAGAACAAGTACAGTGCTTTGCGGATAGGAAGAAACCTTGAGAGGAATCAGACTCAAGGAACCAGAGGAGTCATTTATGATCTGTTTCCATTTCTTTCATAATTACTGTTGGAGGGTGATTCTAGTAGAGTGAAACAGGAGTGAAACAGAGGTGAAACAGGAGTGAAAGAGAAGAGAAAGAGAGGAGGGAGGTCTTACTGTTGGAGGGTGATTCTAGTAGAGTGAAACAGGAGTGAAACAGGAGTGAAAGAGAAGAGAAAGAGAGGAGGGAGGTCTTACTGTTGGAGGGTGATTCTAGTAGAGTGAAACAGGAGTGAAAGAGAAGAGAAAGAGAGGAGGGAGGTCTTACTGTTGGAGGGTGATTCTAGTAGAGTGAAACAGGAGTGAAACAGGAGTGAAAGAGAAGAGAAAGAGAGGAGGGAGGTCTTACTGGTGTAGGTTACTTCCGAGGGTGATGACTGCCATGATGAGACCCAGTAGTAACATGAAGTGGAACAGAACTGAAGAACTGGAGGCACGGAACATTCTCTGGGCCGGAACACAGCACTGGAGAACTGTCAACTGGGAGGGAGTGGGGGGGGGTGGGGGGGGGAGAGAAAGGGAGGGAGAGAGAGCAAGGCAGAAGTGAGAAATGAAACAGTGAGAGATGTTTGTTGAGAGAAAGAGTTATGTAAATAACAACAACACTCACCTTCTTGATGTAAAAGATGGCCGTCAGTTTGACTGTCTCTATAAATGGCAGCATGGGACAGTAGAACAGTCCTACCCAGGTGACCGTCTGACTGTACACCAGGTCTAGAACATTGAACGGGATCAGGAAATGCTGTTTCCCCGACAACCGCGCCAGCCAAGACGATGGGTACCTGTCCACCAACCACCTGCGAGGAGGGATGAAGGGATGACAAGATGAAGGATACTGCTAGAAAACATCCAAAACACACGTTACATAGTTAAAGTATTGTAGCAACCCAACACCTGGCAACCTTGTCAAGAAGTTTGGATCCCTTGATGCGACAGCTAAGTTGTTGAGTTGACAGTTGCTGGACCCGGCTTCAAGTCCCAGTTGGTGAACAACCCCCAACATTGTCTACAGTATGAACTGATCAGAGATGATTGGACAGGTGAAAGCGAGGGTTCCACAAGTGCTCTGTTCCATTGGGCAAAATAAGTTTTCATCAGAAATATTCCTTCAGAAAGCAGAATACTAACTTACTTTCTAGGATAGGCGATGAAGAAGGTGTTGCAGAAACAGGCGAGGAAATCGAACACAGAGAGCTTGTACATCTCTTTACCAAACTGATTCTCCCAACACTGAGGACACATAGAGTATGAAGTCCATTTAGTGTAGATAAAGTCCATTTAGTGCCAAAGGTCTGTCAATATGTCAATATGATCTGCTGTTGTCAACAATGGTTAGTCATTATGACTCACTTCCTGTTGGCTGTTTTTGAAGAGGAAGAAGAGATACATCCCCAGACTGGCCAACTTCAGGAAGATACTCCTGGGAGCAGGAAGAGGAGGAGGAGGAGCAGGAGGAGCAGGATGAGGAGGAGCAGGAGGAGGAGCAGGAGGAGGAGGAGCAGGAAGAGGAGGAGGAGCAGGAAGAGGAGGAGGAGGAGCAGGAGGAGGAGGAATAGGAGGAGGAGGAGGAGGAAGAAGAGGAAGAGCAGGAGGAGGAGGAAGAGGAGAAGGAGAAAGTTGAAGAATTAAGATGATGAAGAGAGAACTTCAGTGGTTATCAATATTTTTGTATTGATGATGATGATGTTGATGATGAGGACGATGATATGGTGTACCAATAAAGATTGGACATTTATGCTCCTACCTGACGAGGGTAGCATTGACCTGGGTGGTGATGGAGTAATCCTCTAAGAAAGCGATATGGCGGAAGACGTGAGGCAGGAAGAAGTTGACCAGGGTGATGACGACGGGAGGAAGGTAATGGAGAAGCACCCGGAGGATCAAATAGTCTCCACTCTGAGAGAGGGGGAGAGAGACGGGGAGGGGGAGGGGGAGGTAGACGGGGACGGGGACGGGGAGAGAGACGGGGAGGGGGTGGGAGGATGAGCAGGAGGGAGGGAGGCCTGGTTAAATCTATAACTAACTAATACACACATACCCTCTCAGCCTGGTTAAATCTATAACTAACTAATACACACATACCCTCTCAGCCTGGTTAAATCTATAACTAACTAATACACACATACCCTCTCAGCCTGGTTAAATCTATAACTAACTAATACACACATACCCTCTCAGCCTGGTTAAATCTATAACTAACTAATACACACATACCCTCTCAGCCTGTGAGGCCATGGTGGCATAGTAGATGAGACAGAAGGCTCCGCCCAGTAGAACCAGGACCAGGAAGTGGAGCAGCCCTCTCAGGGAGTAGAGGTGTGCCCATTGACCCAACGTCCTCCTGGCCTCACGCTGCTGGAACCTCTCCTCTTCTAAGTATAACTGGGGAGGGAGAGGAGAGGGAGAGGGAGAGGGAGAGGGAGGGGGAGGGGGAGATGGAGAAGGACAGGTAGAGGGAGGGGGAGAGGGACAGGGACAGGGACAGGGACAGGGACAGGGACAGGGACAGGGACAGGGACAGGGACAGGGACAGGGACAGGGACAGGGACAGGGACAGGGAGAGGGAGAGGGAGAGGGAGTGGGAGAGGGAGGGAGGGGGAGATGGAGAAGGACAGGTAGAGGGAGGGAGGGAGGGAGGGAGGGAGGGAGGGAGGGAGGGAGGGAGGGAGGGAGGGAGGGAGGGAGGGAGGGCAAAGAGAAAGGAATAGAACAGAAAGGAGAACGAGTGTCAAATATAAAGGTAAAGAAGGAGAGAGAATGAAAAGGAAGAACCTTTGTAGGTATTGTAAATTAAAGAGTTGCCAGCCCCGACCATTGCACAACTGAAAGAAAGAGATGCTCTGTGTGAACTCACTTTTTGAACGAGAGAGAGACAGAGGAACGAATGCAGAACAATCATAATGGAGAGAGAGAGAGAGAGTTAGTTGAAAAGGGCAGACAGACTTCCATGCCTAACCTTCAGTTCGTTCCTGATGAAGCTGAGTTTGAGGGCGGCGGCCTCGGGGTCATGGATACAGAAGTCCCACCCACAGAACACCTTGTAGCTCATGTGGATGTGGTAGTGGTTGCCTAGCAACCACGTGTGCTTGTAGCCTACAACCGTCCTGTTTAAAAGAGGTGATACATTGTTATTGTTTTTAATAAAGCAGATATTACAACTTTGGCCAGTAACTGTGGACACATCTTTAACAGCGTATCCTTAGCTACGTCCCAATAATCTCTCCTTCCTGAAGTGTGTACTCGTTCACTACTCCCTACAAATGTAAAAGCATTGGATTGGTTTAGGCATGCGCTAAAGCAGTGGTTCCCAAACTTTGTATAGTCCCGTACCCCTTCAAACATTCAACCTCCAGGTGTACCCCCTCTAGCACCAGGGTCAGCACACTCTCAAATGTTTTTTGCCATCATTGTAAGCCTGCCACACACACACTGTACGATACATTTATTAAACATAAGAGTGAGTCTGAGTTTGTCACAACCCGGCTCGTGGGAAGTGACATAGAGCTCTTATAGGACCAAGGCACAAATAATTATAATCAATCATTTTGATCCTTATTTAAACATTTTACATATAAAACCTTATTGTTTAATTAATCGAAAATTGTGAATAACTCACCACAGGTTAATGAGAAGGATGTGCTTGAAAGGATGCACATAACTCTGCAATGATGGGTTGTATTGGAGAGTCTCAGTCTTATATCATTTTCCACACAGTCTGTGCCTGTATTTAGTTTTCATGCTAGTGAGGGCCGAGAATCCACTCTCACATAGGTACGTGGTTGCAAAGGGCATCAGTGTCTTTACAAAGCGATTTGTCAAGGCAGGATACTCTGAGCGCAGCCCAATCCAGAAATCTGTCAGTGGGTTCTGATTAAATTCAATTTGCAATTTCGATGAGGCTGTTGTTCAGATATCGGTAAGTGGACTGGAGGCAGGGTGTAAAGGGATAAGGAATCCTGTTGTTTGTGTCATCCGTTTCGGGAAAGTACCTGAGTAATTGTGCACCCAACTCACTCAGGTGCTTCGCTATATCACATTTGACATTGTCCAAGCTTGAGTTCAATTGCACACAAAATAATCATACAATGATGGAAAGATCTGTGTGTTTTCCTTGTTAATGCAGACAGAGAAGAGCTCCAACTTCTTAATCATAGCCTCAATTTTGTCCCGCACATTGAATATAGTTGCGGAGAGTCCCTGTAATCCTAGATTCAGACCATTCAAGCGAGAAAAAACAATACCCAGATTAGGGCTGGGCGATATGGCCAAAATATATCACAGTATTTTTTTTTTTTTATTGACGGTATGACAGTATTTTATGTTTTTTAATAATAAAAGTTCTAAATTTGCTTATGAGTAGTGCGTGACCCTAGGGTGGCAAAGCATACATTCTAAGTGATTTCAATGGGTCTTTCTCCATTCTGATTGCTTCATACTGTTCAATTCAACTTCAACCCCCCAAAAGTCATCATTTTGATCAATTTCTACATTTGAGATCATTTCCACACTGCCACGTAGGGCTGCACAAGATGGGCAAGTAATCTGGGCTTTATTTTTAACCAAATGTTGCAATTTGACTTGGGATTTAGAGCAAAACACTTGGGTTAACTGTTGGAATCATGGGAATATAATGTCTATTCTAATTATATAGTTAGAATATAATAGTGGGCACTTTTAATAGTGTTGTTTGACATAACAACGAACTAAAATGCCAGGGAGGAGTTATTGTGACAGGGTAAGAACTAATGTGTTGATAGGCGTTTCATCTTTAGATACATTGAATATTTTCTCTTAGCTACTTCATGTAGCTACTTCATGTAGCTAACATATTCTTGCTTTGCGTTTCCCTCTTTAATTTAGAAGACACTGTTGCACAAACAACATCCTGATTTAGGTCTACACAATCACTGGTATTATCAGGCCGTATAGCAAATTACACTTGTTCTTACTCAGTACATTTATTAGCTAGCTAGCGATTAGCATTAGCGGCTAACAAGATTTATGAACAACATGCTAAGAAAAGACAAACTAGCTGTTTGCAGATGTAAGAAACACAAGCTAATAGTGTAATTATATAATTCTAGTAGATGTATATTAAGAAGCAAAGTGACAACTGCATCGTTGTCAGCAACAGTGTTGCGTTTGCTTGCATTGACCATCCAGACAGAACGCAAGTGTCTCGTGGTAGAGGAACATCAAATGCGCTCCTTGAGTGACAGGGGGCGTGGCTAGGATTGTGTGGAAAGCAGCATAGAGAGAGTGGAGAGAGATTACTTAAGTAGCGAAGTAAACTATAAAAATTTGACATTGCACACTGCGTATCACATTTAACTAACCAAACATTCAAATACCGGTATAGAAGGTAAAGTAAAAACCCAAACCGGTCTGTGCATCAATACCGATATAACACAAAAAACGGTATACCGCCCATCCCTAACCCAGATAGGTCAGTCTTTTGAGAAACTCTTAATCATGCAAGCGGTCAGTCAAGTGAAAAATATGATCAGTAAAGAAAACTTTAAACTCGTCTCTCAATTCAAAAAAACGTGTCAATATTTTGCCCCTTGATAACCAGCTCACTTCTGTATGTTGTAAAAGCGTTACATGGTCGCTGCCCATTTCATTGCATAATGCAGAAAATACGAGAGTTCAGGGGCCCAATGACATACCCAAATCTAACTGCCTGTAGCTCAGGACCTGAAGCAAGGATATGCATATTATTGATACCATTTGAAAGGAAACACTTTGAAGTTTGTGGAAATGTGAAATTAATGTAGGAGAATATAACACATTAGCTCTGGTAAAAGATAATACAAAGAAAAAAAACTAATTTTTTTGTACCATCATCTTTGAAATGCAAGAGAAAGGCCATAATGTATTATTCCTGCCCAGGTGCAATTTAGATTATGGCCACTAGATGGCAGCAGTGTATGTGCAAAGTTTTAGACTGATCCAATGAACCATTGAATTTTTGTTCAAAATGTTGTATCAAGACTGCACAAATGTGCCTAATTGGAATATTAATAACTTTTCAAGTTCATAACTGTGCACTCTCCTCAAACAATAGCATGGTTTTCTTTCAATGTAATAGCTACTGTAAATTGGACATTGCAATTAGATTAACAAGAATGTAAGCTTTCTGCCAATATCAGATATGTCTATGTCCTGGATTTTTTTCTTGCTACTTACAACCTCATGCTAATCGCATTAGCGCACATTAGCTCAACCGTCCCGTGGGTGGGACACCGATCTGTAGAGATCCATAAGAGGATTTATTAATTAACAAATGTAACCATTTTCACTGTAGTGTCCAAAACGTCTTTCAAGCTGTCAGGCATTCCCTTGGCAGCAAGAGCCTCTCGGTGGATGCTGCAGTGTACCCAAGTGGCATCGGGAGCAACTGCTTGCACGTGCGTTACCACTCCACTATATCTCCGTGTCATGGCTTTTGCGCCATCAGTACAGTTACCAACATGAGCAGCAGCTACGTTTGGCTACATATGGACCGTTAGTGGAATTATGGGTTATGGTTAGGGTTAAGGGTTTATGGTTAAGGTTAGGGTTACTGTTAGGGTTAAGGATTAGGTTAGAGGTCAGGGAAAATAGGATTTTGAATGGGAATCAATTGTTTGGTTCCCACAAGGATAGTAAAACAACATATGTGTGTGTGTGTCTGACCTGCGGACCACCATGACCAGACTGAGGATGAGGACGGTGAGGGTTCCGAGGAGGAAGAGGAGGGGCGTGTTCAGACACAGCAGGTCTAGAGAACTACGTGCATAGAACCCATAGAATACTGGAGAACGTTCTAGAAAACCCTGGAGGAGGGAGGGAAGAGAGGAAGGAGGGTGATCAAGAGGAAGAGAGAGGAGAGAGAGGGAGAAAGAGGGTTAAATCACACACACTGTACTCCACAGGAGGTTGGTGGCACCTTAATTGGGGATGACAGGCTCGTGGTAATGACTGGAGTGAAAGATGGAATGGTATCAAATACATCAAACACATGGTGTCATGGTAATGACTGGAGCAGAACTAGTATCAAATACATCAAACACATGGTTTCATGCCATTCCATTTACTCCGTTCCAGCCATTACCATGGAAAAATAAAAAAATCCCCAAAAATCTATATCTTATTTTATTTGTCACATACACATGGTTAGCAGATGCTAATGCAAGTGTAGCGAAATGCTTGAGCCATCCTCCCCTCAGCAGCCTCCACTGCTGTACACAAATACACAGACACACACACACACACTCACCGAACCAACGAAGAAGTCCAAAACCGAGTCATTGCCCTCAAACCTCAGTAGTCCTGCAACCACATCACAGAGCAACTGTCAACTAAGTATATGACATTTTGCCACAACAACGCATACATCCGGCACGTTATAAGAATATATTACCCACACACCTCTGTCACCATCGCTGTCATAGACTACTGTGGGTGTGAGTATAGTCCCTCCGATGACCAGACACAGGAGCAGGTTCAGGTAAAGCAAATATCTCAGGAAGACAAAATAAGCCTTCACGCCTACACCGAATCTACCTGGAGGGGAGAGAGAGACAGGTGGTGGTGGTGAAGCAGGTATATATTACCGGTATACGCCTACACCGAATCTACCTGGAGGGGAGAGAGAGACAGGTGGTGGTGGTGAAGCAGGTATATATTACCGGTATACGCCTACACCGAATCTACCTGGAGGGGAGAGAGAGACAGGTGGTGGTGGTGAAGCAGGTATATATTACCGGTATACGCCTACACCGAATCTACCTGGAGGGGAGAGAGAGACAGGTGGTGGTGGTGAAGCAGGTATATATTACCGGTATACTCCTACACCGAATCTACCTGGAGGGGAGAGAGAGACAGGTGGTGGTGGTGAAGCAGGTATATATTACCGGTATACGCCTACACCGAATCTACCTGGAGGGGAGAGAGACAGGTGGTGGTGGTGAAGCAGGTATATATTACCGGTATACTCCTACACCGAATCTACCTGGAGGGGAGAGAGAGACAGGTGGTGGTGGTGAAGCAGGTATATATTACCGATATACGCCTACACCGAATCTACCTGGAGGGGAGTGAGAGACAGGTGGTGGTGGTGAAGCAGGTATATATTACCGATATACGCCTACACCGAATCTACCTGGAGGGGAGAGAGAGACAGGTGGTGGTGGTGAAGCAGGTATATATTACCGGTATACGCCCACACATGGCACAACGTTTTGGAGTGTTCAGATGCCAAACGCTGTCCAACGTTGCATGTTAGTTCTACGTAACATATTTCTTTCTGAACACTTCAAAACGTTGTGCCATGCTGAATGTGCCTCAGTATTTACACGCCGTAAAGTAACTGTCCAGTGTTTCCACATTTCTGTGAAATATGACCTATAATTACTTACAATATGAGTGAAATAGTTGTCCTTCCCAAACAAGGTAATTATGTGTGTTAAAAAGCAGATTTTCTGTGTCTGAATGGTGTGGGCGTATACTGGTCATAAAACAATTATTCATGCAAGTAGACCGCTGATTGGCCAGCTCATCGTCCTCAGGGAGATAACATCATGTTTTATGAGGAAATAGCAAGCATTTTTTAAATGGTCTGTTTGATATACAAGTTTGAGGTGGGGTTGGGCAACACACACACACACACGCACTCCCACTCCCACTCTCAATCCCTCTCACCTTCAATGGTGTGGAAGGTGCTGCTCCATGGCAAAAGCCTTGACATTGCCTCGCCCACCTGCTCCCCGAGCCTCTTCCTGTTTATGCTCTGGTTCCGCTTCCATGACTCCCATCGGCCAACAGTACGCGTCTGCAGGTGCCTCAGGTCCCTGATTGACAGATGACACACCTCTTACAAGCAAGTATTTAAAAAAATCTTATATCTTGTATCATTATACAGCTGCGTCACACACATCCATATCCACACACACCCAACTCTCTCACTCTACCTTATGATAACATAAACACTGAAACAGAGAATGGCAAAGCAACTTGCAACACTGCCTCCGTGACCCTTATTCTTGCAACAGTTTGGTGAATATTTGTATGTGTGTGTGAAACAACCTCTCGATCCCTCACCTTGCCTCTCTCTTCCTCTGCATACAGACCGGCAGGCTCCTGATCGGCTGAGTAAGGGCCCTGTCTCTGGCTTCTCCTGCCAGTCCAGGGTGCTTCTCTACTGGGTGCGATGTCTCTGTGGTCCCCCTGTCCTGGTGGTGATGGTGGGTCCGTCGTCGGGCCAGAGAGCTGGGGAGCTGGTTGAAGATCTCAGTCTGGTAGTTGACACACAACTCGTCTGTCACAGTGGAGCTACAGCTCTCCTCTATTGGGGGGATGGAGAGAGGAATGGAGAGAGGAATGGAGAGAGGGATGGAGAGATATTTTATTTTTATTTATTTATAACACCTTTATTTAACCAGGTAGGCCAGTTGAGAACAAGTTCTCATTTACAACTGCGACCTGGCCAAGATAAAGCAAAGTAGTACGACAAAACAACAACACAGAGTTGCACATGGGATAAACAAACGTACAGTCAATAACCCAATAGAAAATCTGTATACAGTGTGTGCAAATGAAGTAAGATAAGGGAGGTAAGGCAATAAATAGGCCATATTGGTGAAGTAATTACAATTTAGCAATTAACACTGGAGTGATAAATGTGCAGATGAGGATGTGCAAGTAGAAATACTGGTGTGCAAAAGAGCAGAAAACAAATAAAAACAAATATGGGGATAAGGTAGGTGGTAGATGGGCTATTTACAGATGGGCTGTGTACAGCTACACCGTAAGCTGCTCTGACAGCCGATGCTTGAAGTTAGTGAGGGAGATATAAGTCTCCAACTTCAGTGATTTTTGCAATTTGTTCCAGTCATCGGCAGCAGAGAACTGGAAGGAAAGGCGGCCAAAGGAGGTGTTGGCTTTGGGGGTGACCAGTGAAATATACCTGCTGGAGCGCATGCTACGGGTGGGTGTTGCTATGGTGACCAGTAAGCTGAGATAAGGCAGGGCTTTACCTAGCAAAGGCTTATAGATGACCTGGAGCCAGTGGGTTTGGCGATGAATATGTAGCGAGGACCAGCCAACCAGAGCACACAGGTCGCAATGATGGGTAGTATATGGGGCTTTGGTGACAAAACGGATGGCACTGTGATAGACTGCATTCAATTTGCTGAGTAGAGTGTTGGAGGCTATTTTGTAAATGACATGATGAATAAATGATGGATAGAGAGATGGAGAGAGGGATGGATAGAGTGAGACAGAATGAGCAGGGAGGGGTGGCTCATCGGTCTAAGGCACTGCATCGCTGTGCTAGAGGCGTCACTACAGACCCGGGTTTGATCCCAGGCTGTGTCGCAGCCGGCCGCGCCCGGGAGACCCATGAAGCGGTACATAATTGGCCCAGCGTCGTCCAGGTTAGGGGAGGGTTTGGCCAGCCGGGATGTCCTTGTCCCATCGCGCTACAGCGACTCCTTTTGGCGGGCCGGGCGCTTGCACGCTGACTGGGGTCGCCAGTTGTACGGTGTTTCTTCCGACACATTGGTGCGGCTGGCTTTCGGGTTAAGGGAGCAGTGTGGCTTGGCAGGGTCGTGTTTTGGAGGACGCATGGCTCTCAACCTTTGCCTCTCCCGAGTCTGTACGGGAGTTGCAGCGATGGGACAAGACTGTAACTACCAATTGGATACCATGAAAATGGGGGGAAAAGGGGTAAAAGTACCCCAAAATGTTATAAAAATGAAACAGAATGAGCAAGGGGGAGAGAGACTCATCTACGGAAGGATGGAGCTACAGTTCTTGTCCATGGAGGGGATAAGAGGTTGATGATAGAGGGAGGAGGGAGGAGAGCATCTATGAAGGGATGGAGTTACAGCTCTTGTCCATGGAGGGGATAAGAGGTTGATGATAGAGGGAGGAGGGCGGAGAGCATCTATGAAGGGATGACGAGAGTGAGTGAGGGTGAAGTAAGAGGTAGAGAGAGAGGGATGGAGACGATCTCGCAGGTGAAGAAGCCAGATGTGGAGGACCTGGGCTGGCGTGGTTACACATGGTCTGCGGTTGTGAGGCCGGTTGGGATGTACTGCCAAATTCTCTAAAATTATGTTGGAGGTGGCTTATGATAGAGAAATTAACATTAAATTCTCTGGCAAAAGCTCTGTTGGACATTCCTGCAGTCAGAATGCCAATTGCACACTCCCTCAAAACTTGAGACATCTATTGCATTGTATGACAAAACTGCACATTTAGAGTGGCCTTTTATTGACCCCAGCACAAGGTGCACCTGTGTAATGATCATGCTGTTTAATCAGCTTCTTGATATGCCAGACCTGTCAGGTGGATGGATTATCTTGGCAAAGGAGAAATGCTCACTAACAGGGACGTAAACAAATTTGAGCACAACATTTTGTGCATTATGGAACTTTTATTTCAGCTCATGAAAAATGCGACCAAACCTTAATTAACATGTTGCGTTTATATTTTTGTTCAGTCTATATTATATAACTATACGTATTGAATTTTTATGTTTCCACCAAGTCCTCCAACCAGAAAAAAAGTTATTAATAAATAAATAAAATGATGCAAGTGATATTATTTGATAGAATTCCATTCTATATGCTAATTTCAGAGCTGATCTAAATAACGAACCAACAAAACAACAACTGGCCTAACAAGAGGAAGTAAACAAGGTTCTCTCTCTCTCTCTCTCTCACACACACACACACACACACACACACACACACACTCACACACACACACACACACACACACACACACACACACACACACACACACACACACACACACACACACACACACACACACACACACACACACACACACGCACACATCTCTGAAAACTGAAAGTTTAAAGCTGCATATTCAGCTGTTGATTAGAACAAACAAACCGTTCCATTGTAGTCTGTTTATTATAAATTCAAAATCAAATGTCATAAAAGCCAGATATCAGTGGCTTGACTGTGTCACACTATGTCTTTAATGAAATCTTCATACAACTGACGTTAAACAGCTAGATAGTTAGTTCTATCAACTGACGTTAAACAGCTAGATAGTTAGTTCTATCAACTGACGTTAAACAGCTAGATAGTTAGTTCTATCAACTGATAGCACATAAAAGATGGAAGTGGCCCACACACACACACACACGTTTACCTGATACGAGCCTCATGAAGCCACCGGTGTTGCATTCTTTGTCCTCCATCTTTCTTCAAGGTCTTCTAGGTCTCTACTGTGTTCCGCTTCCTGATCTTACACACACATGCTCGCACACACACACTCATATGCGCACACGCACATACAACGTCACTAAACGATGTACACACATTCACTCAGAGCTCCCTTCAAACACACATTCACACGCTCCCCACCCAATATCAGCCTCGCATCAGCCCCTCTCTGTTTCCTCCTCTCCCTCTCTCTCTCTGTGTTTCTCTCTCCTCTCTACCTTAGATACATCATCCTCCCCTATAGGTTGACTTGTTACTACATTAGAACTGATCTAAGACCTGTGGATAAGCTGCAGCTTCTGCCTTCAGGTCTCAGGAAATCACATGACAGGAAACAGAGATGGGTGTTGCGTTATTGAGTCTGTTGTTGAGAACGAAGACACACACACACGCATACACACAAATTCACACTTACATACATACACACTGCTAACAGACCTGACTGGACTAGGTCGAAGAGAAGCGGAATGGAGAGGGTCCAGAGCAGGTAAGTTGGTCTATGTGTGTGTGAGTGTGAGTGTGAGTGTGAGTGTGTGTGTGTTGATGATGTGTTTTCTTGTATGCTGAATAAGCCAGATATTGTCGTTGTGCGGGGAGGCCAGAGGGAGGTGATGATTTTGGAAGTGGGCTGCTCATTCGATTGTTACATGGAGCATAATCTTGGTTACCCAGAACTCAAATTCACTCGTGAAAGTTTGTCATTTCCTCCATGAGAATCTATCCAGGAGAGATTAGACCGAGCAGGACTTTTCTGAAAAGCTCCTTAAATACCAGCGCCTCATATCAGGCTTGGACAGCCTGGGATGCAAATGCAAGATGGTGATATTTGGTAGTCTCGGCCACGTACATAGGATTACTGTATGTGGCCTTCAGATTGCAGGCCTGCCTATGAGTAGGGCAAAACACCCAGCTATGCAGCCCATAATGGCTGAAACAGAGCAGTACCTTCTTTCAGTCATTATGGGCTGCATAGCTGTGTGGAGGAGAAGGTACTGCTCTGTTTCAGCCATTATGGGCTGCATAGCTGCGTGGAGAAGGTACTGCTCTGTTTCAGCCATTATGGACTGCATAGCTGTGTGGAGGAGAAGGTACTGCTCTGTTTCAGTCATTATGGGCTGCATAGCTGCGTGGAGAAGGTACTGCTCTGTTTCAGCCATTATGGGCTGCATAGCTGTGTGGAGGAGAAGGTACTGCTCTGTTTCAGTCGTTATGGACTGCATAGCTGTGTGGAGGAGAAGGTACTGCTCTGTTTCAGTCGTTATAGGCTGCATAGCTGTGTGGAGGAGAAGGTACTGCTCTGTTTCAGTCGTTATGGGCTGCATAGCTGTGTGGAGGAGAAGGTACTGCTCTGTTTCAGTCGTTATGGGCTGCATAGCTGTGTGGAGGAGAAGGTACTGCTCTGTTTCAGTCGTTATGGGCTGCATAGCTGTGTGGAGGAGAAGGTACTGCTCTGTTTCAGTCGTTATGGGCTGCATAGCTGTGTGGAGGAGAAGGTACTGCTCTGTTTCAGTCGTTATGGGCTGCATAGCTGTGTGGAGGAGAAGGTACTGCTCTGTTTCAGTCGTTATGGGCTGCATAGCTGTGTGGAGGAGAAGGTACTGCTCTGTTTCAGCCGTTATGGGCTGCATAGCTGTGTGGAGGAGAAGGTACTGCTCTGTTTCAGCCGTTATGGGCTGCATAGCTGTGTGGAGGAGAAGGTACTGCTCTGTTTCAGCCGTTATGGGCTGCATAGCTGTGTGGAGGAGAAGGTACTGCTCTGTTTCAGCCATTATGGGCTGCATAGCTGTGTGGAGGAGAAGGTACTGCTCTGTTTCAGTCATTATGGGCTGCATAGCTGTGTGGAGGAGAAGGTACTGCTCTGTTTCAGCCATTATGGGCTGCATAGCTGTGTGGAGGAGAAGGTACTGCTCTGTTTCAGTCGTTATGGGCTGCATAGCTGTGTGGAGGAGAAGGTACTGCTCTGTTTCAGTCGTTATGGGCTGCATAGCTGTGTGGAGGAGAAGGTACTGCTCTGTTTCAGTCATTATGGGCTGCATAGCTGTGTGGAGGAGAAGGTACTGCTCTGTTTCAGTCATTATGGGCTGCATAGCTGTGTGGAGGAGAAGGTACTGCTCTGTTTCAGCCGTTATGGGCTGCATAGGATATACTTCTTGTTTCCTTAAGTGTCCTTGAGGTCAACGACCTTTGAAATGTTTGAATCCTTTATGATGTAATATGTGGAATCAAATAAAGTATTTAAAATGTGGTTGAGTGCAATGAAGACTGATCATAGGCCATAGTCATTCTGAAACTGTTGGTGAGAAGGAGAGGATTCTGCTGAAAAGCTAGTGTGTGTTCACCACCTACTCAAACCACAGATGGCATTATCATGTATAGTCTTACTGGGGAAGGAAAGCAGCTACTTCGTCAGTTGCACAACTGATCGCATTCAACCGAAATGAGTCTTCCACATTTACCCCAACACCTCTGAATCAGAGAGGTGTAGGGCGCTGCCTTACTCAATGTCCACAGCGCCCGAGGAGCAGTTGTTGGAGGTTAACTACCTCGCTCAAGGGCAGAAATGCCGATTTTCCCACCTTGGGGATTCAAACCAGTGACCTTTTGATTCCTTGCCCGGCGCTCTTAACCACTAGACTACCTACCGTCCCTACTGTAGTCTATGGAGACTAAAGCAAACAGTTGGTGCAGCTTGTGGATGTTTTACCTCTCTTGGTTGAATGCACCACTGATTGTAAAACATGGATAAGAGCGTCTGCAGAAGGACTAAGATGTAAATGTGAGATAACAGTTCTCATGTGATGCCAAATACAGGCTGTGAAATGGTGGCTGCATGGCTGCATGGCTGCATAGTCGTCCATGCAGTCTGGGTGTAACTAGTGGAGGAGGGAAATCATCTCTAGCATCTATAAAGGTAGCCTGGGTACCAGTCTGTTTGAGGAATGAAGAGGTAGAGACAGGGGAATGGAGAGGTAGAGACAGGGGAATGGAGAGGTAGAGACAGGGGAATGGAGAGGTAGAGACAGGGGAATGGAGAGGAAGAGACAGGGGAATGGAGAGGTAGAGACAGGGGAATGGAGAGGTAGAGACAGGGGAATGGAGAGGTAGAGACAGGGGAATGGAGAGGTAGAGACAGGGGAATAAAGAGGTAGAGACAGGGGAATGGAGAGGTAGAGACAGGGGAATAAAGAGGTAGAGACAGGGGAATGGAGAGGTAGAGACAGGGGAATAAAGAGGTAGAGACAGGGGAATTGAGAGGTAGAGACAGGGGAATGGAGAGGTAGAGACAGGGGAATGGAGAGAAAGAGACAGGGGAAAGGAGAGAAAGAGACAGGGGAATGGAGAGGTAGAGACAGGGGAATGGAGAGGTAGAGACAGGGGAATGGAGAGGTAGAGACAGGGGAATGGAGAGGTAGAGACAGGGGAATGGAGAGGTAGAGACAGGGGAATGGAGAGGTAGAGACAGGGGAATGGAGAGGAAGAGACAGGGGAATGGAGAGGAAGAGACACGGGAATGGAGAGGTAGAAACAGGGGAATGGAGAGGTAGAAACAGGGGAATGGAGAGGAAGAGACAGGGGAATGGAGAGGAAGAGACAGGGGAATGGAGAGGTAGAGACAGGGGAATGGAGAGGTAGAGACAGGGGAATGGAGAGGTAGAGACAGGGGAATGGAGAGGTATAGACAGGGGAATGGAGAGGAAGAGACAGGGGAATGGAGAGGTAGAGACAGGGGAATGGAGAGGTAGAGACAGGGGAATGGAGAGGTAGAAACAGGGGAATGGAGAGGTAGAGACAGGGGAATGGAGAGGAAGAGACAGGGGAATGGAGAGGTAGAGACAGGGGAATGGAGAGGAAGAGACAGGGGAATGGAGAGGTAGAGACAGGGGAATGGAGAGGTAGAGACAGGGGAATGGAGAGGAAGAGACAGGGGAATGGAGAGGTAGAGACAGGGGAATGGAGAGGTAGAGACAGGGGAATGGAGAGGTAGAGACAGGGGAATGGAGAGGTAGAGACAGGGGAATGGAGAGGAAGAGACAGGGGAATTGAGAGGTAGAGACAGGGGAATGGAGAGGAAGAGACAGGGGAATGGAGAGGTAGAGACAGGGGAATGGAGAGGAAGAGACAGGGGAATTGAGAGGTAGAGACAGGGGAATGGAGAGGAAGAGACAGGGGAATGGAGAGGTAGAGACAGGGGAATAGAGAGGAAGAAAGAGAGGTTGTAGTTTTTGGAAATATACTTATTCTTTCAGTCATTCATCAAAAACTACATTACCCAGAGGTTCTCGAGGCGAGTTAATATGTACAGTAGGTGTGTCCAGGTGCGTCAAAAACAGATAGAGAGAGCTCATTGTAATTTTCAATCCAAGAAATAGGATACAGAAAAATCACCTGATCAACAGCACACAGGTAATTTCAGCCTCTTCGTTTCCTTCTTTCACCTCTCAGATGACCGTTCTTCCGTTTGTATGTTTCATTGACAGGCTACCTTTAGGCTAGAACAGACCAGGGAACGTATTGTGCAATAGAACTTGTGAATACAACACACCCAGACAATCTCTCACACCTTGACCAGACGAGGCTCTGTCAATGGAGTAGGCTACTTGACTTGGCAAAATTTATGAATTCATAAATGTTTATATGAATTCATAAATGTTTAGGCCACCTGTATTGGAGACGTTAAGCCTAAAGTAGCATAAGAAGGCTGGCCTATACGTTTGTTGAAATGTTTTATGAATGATAAGGTATAAAAAAAAAAATATATATCTAGAAAGGACAGACGTCACCAACTTATTTTACCAAGGAAATGTACTGTACTGACACAGCTGTCTATGGAATTATATAGCGTGTGAAAACAAACGTTGGAAGAAGGATTTCGAGCAATGAATAGGAATGTTCCATTCGGTGGAAAACTTTATTTGAGGGGGAACTTTGCGGTTCCAACATAAAATCACAGACACACAGCGGCGGTTTTTCTTGAACTGAAATATAAACCACACGTTGAGACAGCCGGTAAACTGTTTCTCCGTAAAAGTCTACCTATTGCCCGTTACAACGTTTCAATGCGCGAGGATAATGATATCGTCACCCCGACAGGCGACAATGGTTCGTTGCCGCTGTTTAACATGCTGATGTATTTTGTAACAGTAGAGAGAGAGAGAAAGACTGATCTACTGCGCCGGCACTGCAGGTTAAAGCTTGAACGGGTTTCGCAAGTTACGAAGGGGGTGAGTGTACCGACCTTATTGCTGACTGTTACTTTTTTCATATTGTGTTGTCGTTTTCCTTTCCATGTATTTGGACACGGCAAAAAATCTCGAGAAACAGTTTGCCCGCTGTAGCTTCCAAGATATTTTAACTGTTCAGTCTGATACGTTTGATTGACTGACAGGTTAAGAATAAACCGAACAAAAAGGAAAGGCAAGGCGCCATTAATAACAGAAACAACAATGCAACAATTGTCGGTTGTTTACGATGCTTAGAGGTCTAACTAGGTGGGCTAGTTTCGTTGTGAACTAACACCAGCGGAAAGACAACCATATCGGGCGACGTTATCAGGCAGTGCCTGCCATTCATGTCGATTGCCTTGGGGGTAGGTTTTTGCTGCTGGCTGCAGAGTTGCAGAATCAGTCCGTGAATTGCAGGGCTTGCAGAAAAACGTCGCAAACGCGCTAATATGACCGATGTTTCAAAATGGATCGTTTGTTTTTATAGGTCAACTATAATTGGGCCAAATGTAGCCTACATCAACTTGAACTTGTACACCATTTATATCCTAACAGCTGCCTTCAACACACCAAAAATATGACGCTTTTGTCTCAAAGCCCTAGTCTCAGGACCCCTACCACTCATTGTATATATTTCTTCCAATGTAAAAGAGCACATGGCACAGAAAGAAGACACACACACACACACACACCTTGTTTGGTTGCATACTGGGGATAGCGTTGTGTTATAACGTTAGCTTTGTGTTATAACGTGCGTTTTAGTCCAGGAGTAAGCTTGATCTGTGTCGGAGAAACCAGTCCATTGTGTCCAGGGCCAACATCAGTTAATCTTACTCCTACTTCCACAGTGAATTCAATGCTCTGGGTTGAAGTTTCCCCTAAGTACAGATCCAGGATCAGCGTTCCCTCCCCCAATCCTAACCTTAACAATTAGTGGGGACAATGCTAAACTGACCCAAGATGGGGAAACTTCCACAGAGAGAAGTCAATAGGAACTGTATCTATGCAGGTCTTTACCCTATGTAAGACTATATATGTGTTGTTTGTGGGCCTTCATCCACCCCGGGACCCACCCCAAGTTTAGTTGTCTTGGCCTAGTGACAGTTGACTGCAGAATACTGTTCCGTTGCCGTAACAACACAGGGAGAACTTTAGCACAACAGGGCAGTGTAATTACAGTGGTAAGTGTCAGTCTGTAATTACTTCCATGTTTCCACTTTCTCCTCTACCTTTTACTCCCTTTGAATCTTCTCACATTAGGCCTATTCTCTCCTCAGTTCTTTGTTCCATTCACATATTTATCTGGGATGCCTGTCTGTTGTTTGTATTTTCCTGTCCGTTCCCTCAACTGAGTGACAACACAATGCACTGAAGAACAAGAGGGCCTTGCTCCTGCCTATAGAACTATAATTCTAGTTATGTGCTTCTGGTACAGCAGTCCTTAGAGTTTTTCTGTTCTGTGTGCTGATTCTGTTTCCTCTGTGTGTGTGTGTGTCTCTCTCTGGGCCTCTCTCTCTCTCTCTCTCTGTGTGTCTCTCTCTGTGCCTCTTTCTCTCTCTCTCTCTCTCTCTCTCTCTCTCTCTGTGTCTCTGTGTCTCTCTCTGTGTCTCTCTCTCTCTCTCTCTCTCTCTCTCTGTGTGTCTCTCTCTCTGTGTGTGTCTCTCTCTCTCTCTCTGTCTCTTTCTCTGTGTCTCTCTCTCTGTCTCTCTCTCTCTCTCTCTCTCTCTCTCTCTCTCTCTCTCTCTCTCTTTGGTTGTTTCTCTCTCTCTCTCTCTTTGGTTGTTTCTCTCTCTCTGTGTGGTTGTGTATGTCTCTCTCTCTCTGTTTGTTTTACCGTTGTGTGAACTGATTATCAGTCAGTCGTTAACTGCCAGACTGACGAAATATTCCCTTCTATCCTGTCAGTCCCACCCCCTCGATCACGTCTCTCTCTTATGCGTGGGATTACATGGGAACAGATTTCTTAAATTAAAATCACTTGGGGATTATTTCCTGGTCTATTTACTGTCTTTAATGTCCAACAATGAACATGTGGGAAAAAATATATATAACTTTTTATTTATATTTTTTTACTTGGGGGTCCAAATAACACCGCCGGCTCGCCGCCAGCTGGGGAACCCTGGCCCGGGCCTTTATAGTGTTACCTTTACATACTGTTTCTCCTCCACAGCAACTTTAACTTTATAAAATATTGTGTAAGTATATTAGTGCAGTAAGTGTGCTGTATCGTCATGTTAATCTACCGTTGTGTTAGACAGTGCAGTAAGTGTGCTGTATCATGTTAATCTGCTGTTGTGTTAGACAGTGCAGTAAGTGTGCTGTATCATGTTAATCTGCTGTTGTGTTAGACAGTGCAGTAAGTGTGTTGTATCGTCATGTTAATCTGCCGTTGTGTTAGACAGTGCAGTAAGTGTATTGTATCGTCATGTTAATCTGCCGTTGTGTTAGACAGTGCAGTAAGTGTGTTGTATCGTCATGTTAATCTGCCGTTGTGTTAGACAGTGCAGTAAGTATGCTGTATCATCATGTTAATCTGCCGTTGTGTTAGACAGTGCAGTAAGTGTGCTGTATCATGTTAATCTGCCGTTGTGTTAGACAGTGCAGTAAGTGTGTTGTATCGTCATGTTAATCTGCCGTTGTGTTAGACAGTGCAGTAAGTGTGTTGTATCGTCATGTTAATCTGCCGTTGTGTTAGACAGTGCAGTAAGTGTGCTGTATCGTCATGTTAATCTGCCGTTGTGTTAGACAGTGCAGTAAGTGTGCTGTATCGTCATGTTAATCTGCCGTTGTGTTAGACAGTGCAGTAAGTGTGTTGTATCGTCATGTTAATCTGCTGTAGTGTTAGACAGTGCAGTAAGTGTGCTGTATCGTCATGTTAATCTGCTGTAGTGTTAGACAGTGCAGTAAGTGTGCTGTATCATGTTAATCTGCCGTTGTGTTAGACAGTGCAGTAAGTGTGCTGTATCATGTTAATCTGCCGTTGTGTTAGACAGTGCAGTAAATGTGTTTCTCATCACTCAGTGTTTTCACTGACAGGTCAGCTGACTTGCTTTGTTTGGCTGTACTACAGACATACTTTGACCTGGAGCCAGACAATGTTCAGGAGTTGTTGACAGTGACACACACACAGATAGACACTGATCTTCATGCATGCACACACACACACACAGAGAAAAGGGACATGGGCGCTGGTCAAAAGTAGTGCACTATATAGGGAATAGGGTTCTATAGGGCCCTGGTCTAAAGTAGTGCACTGAATAGGGTGCCATTTGGGACTTGTCTCTGTGACAATATGCCCTAGGAGAGTGAGAGAGGGAGGACAGGAGGAGGGAGGACAGGAGGAGGGAGGACAGGAGGAGGGAAGACAGATGTGCAGAAAGACAGTCAGTGATTGGAGACTTGGAGCATTGACGGAGTTGGAGATAATGGAGTTTGAGAGAGAAAGAGAGGGGGAGACGGAGGGAGAGAAAGTGAGAGAGAGAGAGACACTCAAGAGGGGGAGGCTGTGAGAAAATATGGAAATGCGTAGGTTATGGATTTGAATGGACTCAAAAGCACAGCCAAGACAATGGAGATTTGGAGAGAAAAGCTCAAAGAAAGAGAGCAAGTTAGAGGGACAGAGAGAGAGACGGCGAGAGGGAGAGGGACTGAGAGAGACTGGGTCTGTAGGAGAGAAAGAGAGAATATCTATGATAGAGAGATAAGGAGAGAGAATAAAGACTAGTGAGAAGCTAGACAGGATGTGTAGAATGAACATGTTGAATCCATTCACTTCCACAGTGCAGTCAGATCTGCCCTCAGCTGTCTGCCTCTGATGAGGTCATCACGGAGAGGTTGTCCATTCACTTCCACAGTGCAGTCAGATCTGCCCTCAGCTGTCTGCCTCTGATGAGGTCATCACTGAGAGGTTGTCTGTGCCAGGAAAAGAACCATGGAACTCCACACACACACACACACACACACACACACACACACACACACACACACACAGATAGGGCCCTGGAAAATCAGCGTTGCGGACGGAATCAAGGAATCCAGACATTAAAACAGATTTCCACAATATTCTAAATGTTATTGAATTTAGTAGGAAATCAACTAAATGTATTTATTACAAACTGATTAATTAGACAAAGTTTATCATAAGACATGAACAAAATACATCAGTGATTCCTATTTTCCTGCAACTTTCTGAAACAGTACCAAAGTGTGTGTGTGTGGGGGGGGGTGGGGGGGTGCGCGCGCTTCTACATTTTGTGTGGCCGTTAGCGATGATGCTAATGATAACCTTCTTCTGATAGAGCAGGAAAGGCTTTCCCAAAAACGTTGTCATTTAAATGTTAACTACAAAGTGGACTGACTACCTGGCAGAATGATGTCATTATATCATCAATCCGTTTGTTTAGCAAAACTCTGCAATCACACGAGCACTGCAGAAACATCACTAACCAAACAACGGTCTCTTCCTGGTAGGCAAGCACCATGGTCGTGTAGTGGACAACGGTCTCTTAGTGTAGTGGACAGCGGTCTCTTAGTGTAGTGGACAGCGGTCTCTTAGTGTAATGGACAGCGGTCTCTTAGTGTAGTGGACAACGGTCTCTTAGTGTAGTGGACAACGGTCTCTTAGTGTAGTGGACAACGGTCTGTTAGTGTAGTGGACAATGGTCTCTTAGTGTAGTGGACAGCGGTCTCTTAGTGTAGTGGACAGCGGTCTCTTAGTGTAGTGGACAACGGTCTCTTAGTGTAGTGGACAACGGTCTCTTAGTGTAGTGGACAGCGGTCTCTTAGTGTAGTGGACAGCGGTCTCTTAGTGTAGTGGACAGCGGTCTCTTAGTGTAGTGGACAGCGGTCTCTTAGTGTAGTGGACAGCGGTCTCTTAGTGTAGTGGACAGCGGTCTCTTAGTGTAGTGGACAACGGTCTCTTAGTGTAGTGGACAACGGTCTCTTAGTGTAGTGGACAGCGGTCTGTTAGTGTAGTGGACAGCGGTCTGTTAGTGTAGTGGACAGCGGTCTGTTAGTGTAGTGGACAGCGGTCTGTTAGTGTAGTGGACAGCGGTCTCTTAGTGTAGTGGACAGCGGTCTCTTAGTGTAGTGGACAGCGGTCTCTTAGTGTAGTGGACAGCGGTCTCTTAGTGTAGTGGACAGCGGTCTCTTAGTGTAGTGGACAGCGGTCTCTTAGTGTAGTGGACAGCGGTCTCTTAGTGTAGTGGACAACGGTCTCTTAGTGTAGTGGACAACGGTCTGTTAGTGTAGTGGACAGCGGTCTCTTAGTGTAGTGGACAGCGGTCTCTTAGTGTAGTGGACAACGGTCTGTTAGTGTAGTGGACAACGGTCTGTTAGTGTAGTGGACAGCGGTCTCTTAGTGTAGTGGACAGCGGTCTCTTAGTGTAGTGGACAGCGGTCTCTTAGTGTAGTGGACAGCGGTCTCTTAGTGTAGTGGACAGCGGCCTCTTAGTGTAGTGGACAACGGCCTCTTAGTGTAGTGGACAACGGTCTGTTAGTGTAGTGGACAACGGTCTGTTAGTGTAGTGGACAACGGTCTGTTAGTGTAGTGGACAGCGGTCTGTTAGTGTAGTGAACAGCGGTCTCTTAGTGTAGTGGACAGCGGTCTCTTAGTGTAGTGGACAGCGGTCTCGTAGTGTAGTGGACAGCGGTCTCGTAGTGTAGTGGACAGCGGTCTCGTAGTGTAGTGGACAGCGGTCTCTTAGTGGAGTGGACAGCGGTCTCTTAGTGTAGTGAACAGCGGTCTCTTAGTGTAGTGGACAGCGGTCTCTTAGTGTAGTGGACAGCGGTCTCTTAGTGTAGTGGACAGCGGTCTCTTAGTGTAGTGGACAGCGGTCTCTTAGTGTAGTGGACAGCGGTCTGTTAGTGTAGTGGACAGCGGTCTCTTAGTGTAGTGGACAGCGGTCTCTTAGTGTAGTGGACAGCGGTCTCTTAGTGTAGTGGACAGCGGTCTCTTAGTGTAGTGGACAGCGGTCTCTTAGTGTAGTGGACAGCGGTCTGTTAGTGTAGTGGACAACGGTCTGTTAGTGTAGTGGACAACGGTCTGTTAGTGTAGTGGACAGCGGTCTGTTAGTGTAGTGGACAGCGGTCTGTTAGTGTAGTGAACAGCGGTCTCTTAGTGTAGTGGACAGCGGTCTCTTAGTGTAGTGGACAGCGGTCTCTTAGTGTAGTGGACAGCGGTCTCTTAGTGTAGTGAACAGCGGTCTCTTAGTGTAGTGGACAGCGGTCTGTTAGTGTAGTGTAGTGGACAACGGTCTGTTAGTGTAGTGGACAACGGTCTGTTAGTGTAGTGGACAGCGGTCTGTTAGTGTAGTGGACAGCGGTCTCTTAGTGTAGTGGACAGCGGTCTCTTAGTGTAGTGGACAGCGGTCTCTTAGTGTAGTGGACAGCGGTCTGTTAGTGTAGTGGACAGCGGTCTCTTAGTGTAGTGGACAGCGGTCTCTTAGTGTAGTGGACAGCGGTCTCTTAGTGTAGTGGACAGCGGTCTCTTAGTGTAGTGGACAGCGGTCTCTTAGTGTAGTGGACAGCGGTCTCTTAGTGTAGTGGACAGCGGTCTCTTAGTGTAGTGGACAGCGGTCTCTTAGTGTAGTGGACAGCGGTCTCGTAGTGTAGTGAACAGCGGTCTGTTAGTGTAGTGGACAGCGGTCTGTTAGTGTAGTGGACAGCGGTCTCTTAGTGTAGTGGACAGCGGTCTGTTAGTGTAGTGGACAGCGGTCTGTTAGTGTAGTGGACAGCGGTCTCTTAGTGTAGTGGACAGCGGTCTCTTAGTGTAGTGGACAGCGGTCTCGTAGTGTAGTGGACAGCGGTCTCTTAGTGTAGTGGACAGCGGTCTCTTAGTGTAGTGGACAGCGGTCTCTTAGTGTAGTGGACAGCGGTCTCTTAGTGTAGTGGACAGCGGTCTCTTAGTGGAGTGGACAGCGGTCTCTTAGTGGAGTGGACAGCGGTCTCTTAGTGGAGTGGACAGCGGTCTCTTAGTGGAGTGGACAGCGGTCTCTTAGTGGAGTGGACAGCGGTCTGTTAATGTAGTGGACAACGGTCTGTTAGTGTAGTGGACAGCGGTCTCTTAGTGGAGTGGACAGCGGTCTGTTAGTGTAGTGGACAGCGGTCTGTTAGTGTAGTGGACAGCGGTCTCTTAGTGTAGTGGACAGCGGTCTCTTAGTGTAGTGGACAGCGGTCTGTTAGTGTAGTGGACAGCGGTCTCTTAGTGTAGTGGACAGCGGTCTCTTAGTGTAGTGGACAGCGGTCTCTTAGTGTAGTGGACAGCGGTCTCTTAGTGTAGTGGACAGCGGTCTCTTAGTGTAGTGGACAGCGGTCTCTTAGTGTAGTGGACAGCGGTCTCTTAGTGTAGTGGACAGCGGTCTCTTAGTGGAGTGGACAGCGGTCTCTTAGTGGAGTGGACAGCGGTCTCTTAGTGGAGTGGACAGCGGTCTCTTAGTGGAGTGGACAGCGGTCTCTTAGTGGAGTGGACAGCGGTCTCTTAGTGTAGTGGACAGCGGTCTGTTAATGTAGTGGACAACGGTCTGTTAGTGTAGTGGACAGCGGTCTCTTAGTGGAGTGGACAGCGGTCTGTTAGTGTAGTGGACAGCGGTCTGTTAGTGTAGTGGACAGCGGTCTCTTAGTGTAGTGGACAGCGGTCTCTTAGTGTAGTGGACAGCGGTCTGTTAGTGTAGTGGACAGCGGTCTCTTAGTGTAGTGGACAGCGGTCTCTTAGTGTAGTGGACAGCGGTCTCTTAGTGTAGTGGACAGCGGTCTCTTAGTGTAGTGGACAGCGGTCTCTTAGTGTAGTGGACAGCGGTCTCTTAGTGTAGTGGACAGCGGTCTCTTAGTGTAGTGGACAGCGGTCTCTTAGTGTAGTGGACAGCGGTCTCTTAGTGTAGTGAACAGCGGTCTGTTAGTGTAGTGGACAGCGGTCTGTTAGTGTAGTGGACAGCGGTCTCTTAGTGTAGTGGACAGCGGTCTGTTAGTGTAGTGGACAGCGGTCTGTTAGTGTAGTGGACAGCGGTCTCTTAGTGTAGTGGACAGCGGTCTCTTAGTGTAGTGGACAGCGGTCTCTTAGTGTAGTGGACAGCGGTCTCGTAGTGTAGTGGACAGCGGTCTCTTAGTGTAGTGGACAGCGGTCTCTTAGTGTAGTGGACAGCGGTCTCTTAGTGTAGTGGACAGCGGTCTCTTAGTGTAGTGGACAGCGGTCTCTTAGTGGAGTGGACAGCGGTCTCTTAGTGGAGTGGACAGCGGTCTCTTAGTGGAGTGGACAGCGGTCTCTTAGTGGAGTGGACAGCGGTCTGTTAATGTAGTGGACAACGGTCTGTTAGTGTAGTGGACAGCGGTCTCTTAGTGGAGTGGACAGCGGTCTGTTAGTGTAGTGGACAACGGTCTCTTAGTGTAGTGAACAGCGGTCTCTTAGTGTAGTGGACAGCGGTCTCTTAGTGTAGTGAACAGCGGTCTGTTAGTGTAGTGGACAGCGGTCTCTTAGTGTAGTGGACAACGGTCTCTTAGTGTAATGGACAGCGGTCTCTTAGTGTAGTGGACAGCGGTCTGTTAGTGTAGTGGACAGCGGTCTCTTAGTGTAGTGGACAGCGGTCTCTTAGTGTAGTGGACAGCGGTCTCTGTGTAGTGAACAGCGGTCTCTTTGTGTAGTGAACAGCGGTCTGTTAGTGTAGTGGACAGCGGTCTGTTAGTGTAGTGGACAGCGGTCTCTTAGTGTAGTGGACAGCGGTCTGTTAGTGTAGTGGACAGCGGTCTGTTAGTGTAGTGGACAGCGGTCTCTTAGTGTAGTGGACAGCGGTCTCTTAGTGTAGTGGACAGCGGTCTCTTAGTGTAGTGGACAGCGGTCTCGTAGTGTAGTGGACAGCGGTCTCTTAGTGTAGTGGACAGCGGTCTCTTAGTGTAGTGGACAGCGGTCTCTTAGTGTAGTGGACAGCGGTCTCTTAGTGTAGTGGACAGCGGTCTCTTAGTGTAGTGGACAGCGGTCTCTTAGTGTAGTGGACAGCGGTCTCTTAGTGGAGTGGACAGCGGTCTCTTAGTGGAGTGGACAGCGGTCTCTTAGTGGAGTGGACAGCGGTCTCTTAGTGGAGTGGACAGCGGTCTCTTAGTGTAGTGGACAGCGGTCTGTTAATGTAGTGGACAACGGTCTGTTAGTGTAGTGGACAGCGGTCTCTTAGTGGAGTGGACAGCGGTCTGTTAGTGTAGTGGACAACGGTCTCTTAGTGTAGTGAACAGCGGTCTCTTAGTGTAGTGAACAGCGGTCTCTTAGTGTAGTGGACAGCGGTCTCTTAGTGTAGTGGACAGCGGTCTCTTAGTGTAGTGAACAGCGGTCTGTTAGTGTAGTGGACAGCGGTCTCTTAGTGTAGTGGACAGCGGTCTCTTAGTGTAGTGGACAACGGTCTCTTAGTGTAATGGACAGCGGTCTCTTAGTGTAGTGGACAGCGGTCTCTTAGTGTAGTGGACAGCGGTCTCTTAGTGTAGTGGACAGCGGTCTCTTAGTGGAGTGGACAGCGGTCTCTTAGTGTAGTGGACAGCGGTCTCTTAGTGTAGTGGACAGCGGTCTGTTAATGTAGTGGACAACGGTCTCTTAGTGTAGTGGACAGCGGTCTCTTAGTGTAGTGGACAGCGGTCTGTTAGTGTAGTGGACAGCGGTCTCTTAGTGTAGTGGACAACGGTCTCTTAGTGTAGTGGACAACGGTCTGTTAGTGTAGTGGACAGCGGTCTGTTAGTGTAGTGGACAGCGGTCTGTTAGTGTAGTGGACAGCGGTCTCTTAGTGTAGTGGACAGCGGTCTGTTAGTGTAGTGGACAGCGGTCTCTTAGTGTAGTGAACAACGGTCTGTTAGTGTAGTGGACAGCGGTCTCTTAGTGTAGTGGACAGCGGTCTCTTAATGTAGTGTAGTGGACAACGGTCTCTTAGTGTAGTGGACAGCGGTCTCTTAGTGTAGTGGACAGCGGTCTGTTAGTGTAGTGGACAGCGGTCTCTTAGTGTAGTGGACAGCGGTCTCTTAGTGTAGTGGACAGCGGTCTCTTAGTGTAGTGGACAACGGTCTGTTAGTGTAGTGGACAGCGGTCTCTTAGTGTAGTGGACAGCGGTCTCTTAGTGTAGTGGACAACGGTCTCTTAGTGTAGTGGACAACGGTCTCTTAGTGTAGTGGACAACGGTCTGTTAGTGTAGTGGACAGCGGTCTGTTAGTGTAGTGTAGTGGACAACGGTCTGTTAGTGTAGTGGACAACGGTCTGTTAGTGTAGTGGACAGCGGTCTGTTAGTGTAGTGAACAGCGGTCTCTTAGTGTAGTGGACAGCGGTCTCTTAGTGTAGTGGACAGCGGTCTCTTAGTGTAGTGGACAGCGGTCTCTTAGTGTAGTGGACAGCGGTCTCGTAGTGTAGTGGACAGCGGTCTGTTAGTGTAGTGGACAACGGTCTCTTAGTGTAGTGGACAGCGGTCTCTTAGTGGAGTGGACAGCGGTCTCTTAGTGTAGTGAACAGCGGTCTCTTAGTGTAGTGGACAGCGGTCTCTTAGTGTAGTGGACAGCGGTCTCTTAGTGTAGTGGACAGCGGTCTCTTAGTGTAGTGGACAGCGGTCTGTTAGTGTAGTGTAGTGGACAACGGTCTGTTAGTGTAGTGGACAGCGGTCTCTTAGTGTAGTGGACAGCGGTCTCTTAGTGTAGTGGACAGCGGTCTCTTAGTGTAGTGGACAGCGGTCTGTTAGTGTAGTGTAGTGGACAGCGGTCTGTTAGTGTAGTGTAGTGGACAACGGTCTGTTAGTGTAGTGGACAACGGTCTGTTAGTGTAGTGGACAGCGGTCTCTTAGTGTAGTGGACAGCGGTCTCTTAGTGTAGTGGACAGCGGTCTCTTAGTGTAGTGAACAGCGGTCTCTTAGTGTAGTGGACAGCGGTCTGTTAGTGTAGTGTAGTGGACAACGGTCTGTTAGTGTAGTGGACAACGGTCTGTTAGTGTAGTGGACAGCGGTCTGTTAGTGTAGTGGACAGCGGTCTGTTAGTGTAGTGGACAGCGGTCTCTTAGTGTAGTGGACAGCGGTCTCGTAGTGTAGTGGACAGCGGTCTCTTAGTGGAGTGGACAGCGGTCTGTTAGTGTAGTGGACAACGGTCTCTTAGTGTAGTGGACAGCGGTCTCTTAGTGGAGTGGACAGCGGTCTCTTAGTGTAGTGAACAGCGGTCTCTTAGTGTAGTGGACAGCGGTCTGTTAGTGTAGTGGACAGCGGTCTCTTAGTGGAGTGGACAGCGGTCTCTTAGTGTAGTGGACAGCGGTCTCTTAGTGTAGTGGACAGCGGTCTCTTAGTGTAGTGGACAGCGGTCTCTTAGTGTAGTGAACAGCGGTCTCTTAGTGTAGTGGACAGCGGTCTGTTAGTGTAGTGGACAGCGGTCTCTTAGTGTAGTGGACAGCGGCCTCTTAGTGTAGTGGACAACGGCCTCTTAGTGTAGTGGACAACGGTCTGTTAGTGTAGTGGACAACGGTCTGTTAGTGTAGTGGACAACGGTCTGTTAGTGTAGTGGACAGCGGTCTGTTAGTGTAGTGAACAGCGGTCTCTTAGTGTAGTGGACAGCGGTCTCTTAGTGTAGTGGACAGCGGTCTCTTAGTGTAGTGGACAGCGGTCTCGTAGTGTAGTGGACAGCGGTCTGTTAGTGTAGTGGACAACGGTCTCTTAGTGTAGTGGACAGCGGTCTCTTAGTGGAGTGGACAGCGGTCTCTTAGTGTAGTGAACAGCGGTCTCTTAGTGTAGTGGACAGCGGTCTCTTAGTGTAGTGGACAGCGGTCTCTTAGTGTAGTGGACAGCGGTCTCTTAGTGTAGTGGACAGCGGTCTGTTAGTGTAGTGTAGTGGACAACGGTCTGTTAGTGTAGTGGACAGCGGTCTCTTAGTGTAGTGGACAGCGGTCTCTTAGTGTAGTGGACAGCGGTCTCTTAGTGTAGTGGACAGCGGTCTCTTAGTGTAGTGGACAGCGGTCTGTTAGTGTAGTGGACAACGGTCTGTTAGTGTAGTGGACAACGGTCTGTTAGTGTAGTGGACAGCGGTCTGTTAGTGTAGTGAACAGCGGTCTCTTAGTGTAGTGGACAGCGGTCTCTTAGTGTAGTGGACAGCGGTCTCTTAGTGTAGTGAACAGCGGTCTCTTAGTGTAGTGGACAGCGGTCTGTTAGTGTAGTGTAGTGGACAACGGTCTGTTAGTGTAGTGGACAGCGGTCTCTTAGTGTAGTGGACAGCGGTCTGTTAGTGTAGTGGACAGCGGTCTGTTAGTGTAGTGGACAGCGGTCTCTTAGTGTAGTGGACAGCGGTCTCTTAGTGTAGTGGACAGCGGTCTCTTAGTGTAGTGGACAGCGGTCTCTTAGTGTAGTGGACAGCGGTCTCGTAGTGTAGTGGACAGCGGTCTCTTAGTGTAGTGGACAGCGGTCTCTTAGTGTAGTGGACAGCGGTCTCTTAGTGTAGTGGACAGCGGTCTCTTAGTGTAGTGGACAGCGGTCTCTTAGTGTAGTGGACAGCGGTCTCTTAGTGGAGTGGACAGCGGTCTCTTAGTGGAGTGGACAGCGGTCTCTTAGTGGAGTGGACAGCGGTCTCTTAGTGTAGTGGACAGCGGTCTGTTAATGTAGTGGACAACGGTCTGTTAGTGTAGTGGACAGCGGTCTCTTAGTGGAGTGGACAGCGGTCTGTTAGTGTAGTGGACAACGGACTCTTAGTGTAGTGAACAGCGGTCTCTTAGTGTAGTGGACAGCGGTCTCTTAGTGTAGTGGACAGCGGTCTCTTAGTGTAGTGAACAGCGGTCTGTTAGTGTAGTGGACAGCGGTCTCTTAGTGTAGTGGACAGCGGTCTCTTAGTGTAGTGGACAACGGTCTCTTAGTGTAATGGACAGCGGTCTCTTAGTGTAGTGGACAGCGGTCTCTTAGTGTAGTGGACAGCGGTCTCTTAGTGTAGTGGACAGCGGTCTCTTAGTGGAGTGGACAGCGGTCTCTTAGTGTAGTGGACAGCGGTCTCTTAGTGTAGTGGACAGCGGTCTGTTAATGTAGTGGACAACGGTCTCTTAGTGTAGTGGACAGCGGTCTCTTAGTGTAGTGGACAGCGGTCTGTTAGTGTAGTGGACAGCGGTCTCTTAGTGTAGTGGACAGCGGTCTCTTTGTGTAGTGGACAGCGGTCTCTTTGTGTAGTGGACAGCGGTCTCTTTGTGTAGTGGACAGCGGTCTCTTAGTGTAGTGGACAGCGGTCTCTTAGTGTAGTGGACAGCGGTCTGTTAATGTAGTGGACAACGGTCTGTTAATGTAGTGGACAACGGTCTGTTAATGTAGTGGACAACGGTCTGTTAGTGTAGTGGACAGCGGTCTGTTAGTGTAGTGGACAGCGGTCTGTTAGTGTAGTGGACAGCGGTCTCTTAGTGTAGTGGACAGCGGTCTGTTAGTGTAGTGGACAGCGGTCTGTTAGTGTAGTGGACAGCGGTCTGTTAGTGTAGTGGACAGCGGTCTCTTAGTGTAGTGGACAGCGGTCTGTTAGTGTAGTGGACAGCGGTCTCTTAGTGTAGTGAACAACGGTCTGTTAGTGTAGTGGACAGCGGTCTCTTAGTGTAGTGGACAGCGGTCTCTTAATGTAGTGTAGTGGACAACGGTCTCTTAGTGTAGTGGACAGCGGTCTCTTAGTGTAGTGGACAGCGGTCTGTTAGTGTAGTGGACATCGGTCTCTTAGTGTAGTGGACAGCGGTCTCTTAGTGTAGTGGACAACGGTCTGTTAGTGTAGTGGACAGCGGTCTCTTAGTGTAGTGGACAGCGGTCTCTTAGTGTAGTGGACAACGGTCTCTTAGTGTAGTGGACAACGGTCTCTTAGTGTAGTGGACAACGGTCTGTTAGTGTAGTGGACAGCGGTCTGTTAGTGTAGTGGACAACGGTCTGTTAGTGTAGTGGACAACGGTCTGTTAGTGTAGTGGACAACGGTCTGTTAGTGTAGTGGACAGCGGTCTGTTAGTGTAGTGAACAGCGGTCTCTTAGTGTAGTGGACAGCGGTCTCTTAGTGTAGTGGACAGCGGTCTCTTAGTGTAGTGGACAGCGGTCTCTTAGTGTAGTGGACAGCGGTCTCGTAGTGTAGTGGACAGCGGTCTGTTAGTGTAGTGGACAACGGTCTCTTAGTGTAGTGGACAGCGGTCTCTTAGTGGAGTGGACAGCGGTCTCTTAGTGTAGTGAACAGCGGTCTCTTAGTGTAGTGGACAGCGGTCTCTTAGTGTAGTGGACAGCGGTCTCTTAGTGTAGTGGACAGCGGTCTCTTAGTGTAGTGGACAGCGGTCTGTTAGTGTAGTGTAGTGGACAACGGTCTGTTAGTGTAGTGGACAGCGGTCTCTTAGTGTAGTGGACAGCGGTCTCTTAGTGTAGTGGACAGCGGTCTCTTAGTGTAGTGGACAGCGGTCTGTTAGTGTAGTGTAGTGGACAACGGTCTGTTAGTGTAGTGGACAACGGTCTGTTAGTGTAGTGGACAACGGTCTGTTAGTGTAGTGGACAGCGGTCTCTTAGTGTAGTGGACAGCGGTCTCTTAGTGTAGTGGACAGCGGTCTCTTAGTGTAGTGAACAGCGGTCTCTTAGTGTAGTGGACAGCGGTCTGTTAGTGTAGTGTAGTGGACAACGGTCTGTTAGTGTAGTGGACAACGGTCTGTTAGTGTAGTGGACAGCGGTCTGTTAGTGTAGTGGACAGCGGTCTGTTAGTGTAGTGGACAGCGGTCTCTTAGTGTAGTGGACAGCGGTCTCGTAGTGTAGTGGACAGCGGTCTCTTAGTGGAGTGGACAGCGGTCTGTTAGTGTAGTGGACAACGGTCTCTTAGTGTAGTGGACAGCGGTCTCTTAGTGGAGTGGACAGCGGTCTCTTAGTGGAGTGGACAGCGGTCTCTTAGTGTAGTGAACAGCGGTCTCTTAGTGTAGTGGACAGCGGTCTCTTAGTGGAGTGGACAGCGGTCTCTTAGTGTAGTGGACAGCGGTCTCTTAGTGTAGTGGACAGCGGTCTCTTAGTGTAGTGGACAGCGGTCTCTTAGTGTAGTGAACAGCGGTCTCTTAGTGTAGTGGACAGCGGTCTGTTAGTGTAGTGGACAGCGGTCTCTTAGTGTAGTGGACAGCGGTCTCTTAATGTAGTGTAGTGGACAACGGTCTGTTAGTGTAGTGGACAGCGGTCTCTTAGTGTAGTGGACAGCGGTCTCTTAGTGTAGTGGACAACGGTCTCTTAGTGTAGTGGACAACGGTCTCTTAGTGTAGTGGACAACGGTCTGTTAGTGTAGTGGACAGCGGTCTGTTAGTGTAGTGTAGTGGACAACGGTCTGTTAGTGTAGTGGACAACGGTCTGTTAGTGTAGTGGACAACGGTCTGTTAGTGTAGTGGACAGCGGTCTGTTAGTGTAGTGAACAGCGGTCTCTTAGTGTAGTGGACAGCGGTCTCTTAGTGTAGTGGACAGCGGTCTCTTAGTGTAGTGGACAGCGGTCTCGTAGTGTAGTGGACAGCGTTCTGTTAGTGTAGTGGACAACGGTCTCTTAGTGTAGTGGACAGCGGTCTCTTAGTGGAGTGGACAGCGGTCTCTTAGTGGAGTGAACAGCGGTCTCTTAGTGTAGTGGACAGCGGTCTCTTAGTGTAGTGGACAGCGGTCTCTTAGTGTAGTGGACAGCGGTCTCTTAGTGTAGTGGACAGCGGTCTCTTAGTGTAGTGGACAGCGGTCTGTTAGTGTAGTGTAGTGGACAACGGTCTGTTAGTGTAGTGGACAGCGGTCTCTTAGTGTGGTGGACAGCGGTCTCTTAGTGTAGTGGACAGCGGTCTCTTAGTGTAGTGGACAGCGGTCTGTTAGTGTAGTGTAGTGGACAACGGTCTGTTAGTGTAGTGGACAACGGTCTGTTAGTGTAGTGGACAGCGGTCTCTTAGTGTAGTGGACAGCGGTCTCTTAGTGTAGTGGACAGCGGTCTCTTAGTGTAGTGAACAGCGGTCTCTTAGTGTAGTGGACAGCGGTCTGTTAGTGTAGTGTAGTGGACAACGGTCTGTTAGTGTAGTGGACAACGGTCTGTTAGTGTAGTGGACAGCGGTCTGTTAGTGTAGTGGACAGCGGTCTGTTAGTGTAGTGGACAGCGGTCTCTTAGTCTAGTGGACAGCGGTCTCGTAGTGTAGTGGACAGCGGTCTCTTAGTGGAGTGGACAGCGGTCTGTTAGTGTAGTGGACAACAGTCTCTTAGTGTAGTGGACAGCGGTCTCTTAGTGGAGTGGACAGCGGTCTCTTAGTGTAGTGAACAGCGGTCTCTTAGTGTAGTGGACAGCGGTCTGTTAGTGTAGTGGACAGCGGTCTCTTAGTGGAGTGGACAGCGGTCTCTTAGTGTAGTGGACAGCGGTCTCTTAGTGTAGTGGACAGCGGTCTCTTAGTGTAGTGGACAGCGGTCTCTTAGTGTAGTGGACAGCGGTCTGTTAGTGTAGTGAACAGCGGTCTCTTAGTGTAGTGGACAGCGGTCTGTTAGTGTAGTGTAGTGGACAACGGTCTGTTAGTGTAGTGGACAACGGTCTGTTAGTGTAGTGGACAGCGGTCTGTTAGTGTAGTGGACAGCGGTCTGTTAGTGTAGTGGACAGCGGTCTCTTAGTGTAGTGGACAGCGGTCTCTTAGTGGAGTGGACAGCGGTCTGTTAGTGTAGTGGACAACGGTCTCTTAGTGTAGTGGACAGCGGTCTCTTAGTGGAGTGGACAGCGGTCTCTTAGTGTAGTGAACAGCGGTCTCTTAGTGTAGTGGACAGCGGTCTGTTAGTGTAGTGGACAGCGGTCTCTTAGTGGAGTGGACAGCGGTCTCTTAGTGGAGTGGACAGCGGTCTCTTAGTGGAGTGGACAGCGGTCTCTTAGTGTAGTGGACAGCGGTCTCTTAGTGTAGTGGACAGCGGTCTCTTAGTGTAGTGAACAGCGGTCTCTTAGTGTAGTGGACAGCGGTCTGTTAGTGTAGTGAACAGCGGTCTGTTAGTGTAGTGAACAGCGGTCTGTTAGTGTAGTGGACAGCGGTCTCTTAGTGTAGTGGACAGCGGTCTCTTAGTGTAGTGGACAGCGGTCTCTTAGTGTAGTGGACAGCGGTCTCGTAGTGTAGTGAACAGCGGTCTGTTAGTGTAGTGGACAGCGGTCTGTTAGTGTAGTGGACAGCGGTCTCTTAGTGTAGTGGACAGCGGTCTCTTAGTGTAGTGGACAGCGGTCTCTTAGTGTAGTGGACAGCGGTCTCTTAGTGTAGTGGACAGCGGTCTCTTAGTGGAGTGGACAGCGGTCTCTTAGTGGAGTGGACAGCGGTCTCTTAGTGGAGTGGACAGCGGTCTCTTAGTGGAGTGGACAGCGGTCTCTTAGTGGAGTGGACAGCGGTCTCTTAGTGGAGTGGACAGCGGTCTCTTAGTGGAGTGGACAGCGGTCTCTTAGTGGAGTGGACAGCGGTCTCTTAGTGGAGTGGACAGCGGTCTCTTAGTGTAGTGGACAGCGGTCTGTTAATGTAGTGGACAGCGGTCTCTTAGTGTAGTGGACAGCGGTCTCTTAGTGGAGTGGACAGCGGTCTCTTAGTGTAGTGAACAGCGGTCTCTTAGTGTAGTGGACAGCGGTCTCGTAGTGTAGTGGACAGCGGTCTCTTAGTGTAGTGGACAGCGGTCTCTTAGTGTAGTGGACAGCGGTCTCTTAGTGTAGTGGACAGCGGTCTCTTAGTGTAGTGGACAGCGGTCTCTTAGTGTAGTGGACAGCGGTCTCTTAGTGGAGTGGACAGCGGTCTCTTAGTGGAGTGGACAGCGGTGTCTTAGTGGAGTGGACAGCGGTCTCTTAGTGGAGTGGACAGCGGTCTCTTAGTGGAGTGGACAGCGGTCTCTTAGTGGAGTGGACAGCGGTCTCTTAGTGTAGTGGACAGCGGTCTGTTAATGTAGTGGACAACGGTCTGTTAGTGTAGTGGACAGCGGTCTCTTAGTGGAGTGGACAGCGGTCTGTTAGTGTAGTGGACAACGGTCTCTTAGTGTAGTGAACAGCGGTCTCTTAGTGTAGTGGACAGTGGTCTCTTAGTGTAGTGAACAGCGGTCTGTTAGTGTAGTGGACAGCGGTCTCTTAGTGTAGTGGACAGCGGTCTCTTAGTGTAGTGGACAACGGTCTCTTAGTGTAATGGACAGCGGTCTCTTAGTGTAGTGGACAGCGGTCTCTTAGTGTAGTGGACAGCGGTCTCTTAGTGTAGTGGACAGCGGTCTCTTAGTGGAGTGGACAGCGGTCTCTTAGTGTAGTGGACAGCGGTCTCTTAGTGTAGTGGACAGCGGTCTCTTAGTGTAGTGGACAGCGGTCTCTTAGTGTAGTGGACAGCGGTCTCTTAGTGTAGTGAACAGCGGTCTCTTAGTGTAGTGGACAGCGGTCTCTTAGTGTAGTGGACAGCGGTCTGTTAGTGTAGTGAACAGCGGTCTGTTAGTGTAGTGGACAGCGGTCTGTTAGTGTAGTGGACAGCGGTCTCTTAGTGTAGTGGACAGCGGTCTCTTAGTGTAGTGGACAGCGGTCTCGTAGTGTAGTGAACAGCGGTCTGTTAGTGTAGTGGACAGCGGTCTCTTAGTGTAGTGGACAGCGGTCTGTTAGTGTAGTGGACAGCGGTCTGTTAGTGTAGTGGACAGCGGTCTGTTAGTGTAGTGGACAGCGGTCTCTTAGTGTAGTGGACAGCGGTCTCTTAGTGTAGTGGACAGCGGTCTCTTAGTGTAGTGGACAGCGGTCTCGTAGTGTAGTGGACAGCGGTCTCTTAGTGTAGTGGACAGCGGTCTCTTAGTGTAGTGGACAGCGGTCTCTTAGTGTAGTGGACAGCGGTCTCTTAGTGGAGTGGACAGCGGTCTCTTAGTGGAGTGGACAGCGGTGTCTTAGTGGAGTGGACAGCGGTGTCTTAGTGGAGTGGACAGCGGTCTCTTAGTGGAGTGGACAGCGGTCTCTTAGTGGAGTGGACAGCGGTCTCTTAGTGGAGTGGACAGCGGTCTCTTAGTGTAGTGGACAGCGGTCTGTTAATGTAGTGGACAACGGTCTGTTAGTGTAGTGGACAGCGGTCTCTTAGTGGAGTGGACAGCGGTCTGTTAGTGTAGTGGACAACGGTCTCTTAGTGTAGTGAACAGCGGTCTCTTAGTGTAGTGGACAGCGGTCTCTTAGTGTAGTGGACAGCGGTCTCTTAGTGTAGTGAACAGCGGTCTGTTAGTGTAGTGGTAGCGGTCTCTTAGTGTAGTGGACAGCGGTCTCTTAGTGTAGTGGACAACGGTCTCTTAGTGTAATGGACAGCGGTCTCTTAGTGTAGTGGACAGCGGTCTCTTAGTGTAGTGGACAGCGGTCTCTTAGTGTAGTGGACAGCGGTCTCTTAGTGGAGTGGACAGCGGTCTCTTAGTGTAGTGGACAGCGGTCTCTTAGTGTAGTGGACAGCGGTCTCTTAGTGTAGTGGACAGCGGTCTCTTAGTGTAGTGGACAGCGGTCTGTTAGTGTAGTGGACAGCGGTCTCTTAGTGTAGTGGACAGCGGTCTCTTAGTGTAGTGGACAGCGGTCTCTTTGTGTAGTGGACAGCGGTCTGTTAGTGTAGTGGACAGCGGTCTCTTAGTGTAGTGGACAGCGGTCTGTTAGTGTAGTGGACAGCGGTCTCTTAGTGTAGTGGACAGCGGTCTCTTAGTGTAGTGGACAGCGGTCTCTTAGTGTAGTGGACAGCGGTCTCGTAGTGTAGTGGACAGCGGTCTCTTAGTGTAGTGGACAGCGGTCTCAGTGTAGTGGACAGCGGTCTCAGTGTAGTGGACAGCGGTCTCTTAGTGTAGTGGACAGCGGTCTCTTAGTGTAGTGGACAGCGGTCTCTTAGTGTAGTGGACAGCGGTCTCTTAGTGTAGTGGACAGCGGTCTCTTAGTGGAGTGGACAGCGGTCTCTTAGTGGAGTGGACAGCGGTCTCTTAGTGGAGTGGACAGCGGTCTCTTAGTGGAGTGGACAGCGGTCTCTTAGTGGAGTGGACAGCGGTCTCTTAGTGTAGTGGACAGCGGTCTGTTAATGTAGTGGACAGCGGTCTGTTAGTGTAGTGGACAGCGGTCTGTTAGTGGAGTGGACAGCGGTCTGTTAGTGTAGTGGACAACGGTCTCTTAGTGTAGTGAACAGCGGTCTCTTAGTGTAGTGGACAGCGGTCTCTTAGTGTAGTGGACAGCGGTCTCTTAGTGTAGTGGACAACGGTCTCTTAGTGTAGTGGACAGCGGTCTCTTAGTGTAGTGGACAGCGGTCTCTTAGTGTAGTGGACAGCGGTCTCTTAGTGTAGTGGACAGCGGTCTCTTAGTGGAGTGGACAGCGGTCTCTTAGTGGAGTGGACAGCGGTCTCTTAGTGGAGTGGACAGCGGTCTCTTAGTGGAGTGGACAGCGGTCTCTTAGTGGAGTGGACAGCGGTCTGTTAATGTAGTGGACAGCGGTCTGTTAATGTAGTGGACAGCGGTCTCTTAGTATAGTGGACAGCGGTCTCTTAGTATAGTGGACAGCGGTCTCTTAGTGTAGTGGACAGCGGTCTCTTAGTGTAGTGGACAGCGGTCTCTTAGTGTAGTGGACAGCGGTCTCTTTGTGTAGTGGACAGCGGTCTCTTTGTGTAGTGGACAGCGGTCTCTTAGTGTAGTGGACAGCGGTCTCGTAGTGTAGTGGACAGCGGTCTCGTAGTGTAGTGGACAACGGTCTGTTAATGTAGTGGACAACGGTCTGTTAGTGTAGTGGACAGCGGTCTGTTAGTGTAGTGGACAGCGGTCTCTTAGTGTAGTGGACAGCGGTCTGTTAGTGTAGTGGACAACGGTCTCTTAGTGTAGTGGACAACGGTCTGTTAGTGTAGTGGACAACGGTCTGTTAGTGTAGTGGACAGCGGTCTGTTAGTGTAGTGGACAGCGGTCTGTTAGTGTAGTGGACAGCGGTCTGTTAGTGTAGTGGACAGCGGTCTCTTAGTGTAGTGGACAGCGGTCTGTTAGTGTAGTGGACAGAGGTCTCTTAGTGTAGTGGACAGCTGTCTCTTAGTGTAGTGGACAGCGGTCTCTTTGTGTAGTGGACAGCGGTCTGTTAGTGTAGTGGACAGCGGTCTCTTAGTGTAGTGGACAGCGGTCTGTTAGTGTAGTGGACAGCGGTCTGTTAGTGTAGTGGACAGCGGTCTCTTAGTGTAGTGGACAGCGGTCTCTTAGTGTAGTGGACAGCGGTCTCTTAGTGTAGTGGACAGCGGTCTCGTAGTGTAGTGGACAGCGGTCTCTTAGTGTAGTGGACAGCGGTCTCTTAGTGTAGTGGACAGCGGTCTCTTAGTGTAGTGGACAGCGGTCTCTTAGTGTAGTGGACAGCGGTCTCTTAGTGGAGTGGACAGCGGTCTCTTAGTGGAGTGGACAGCGGTCTCTTAGTGGAGTGGACAGCGGTCTCTTAGTGGAGTGGACAGCGGTCTCTTAGTGGAGTGGACAGCGGTCTCTTAGTGGAGTGGACAGCGGTCTCTTAGTGGAGTGGACAGCGGTCTCTTAGTGGAGTGGACAGCGGTCTCTTAGTGGAGTGGACAGCGGTCTCTTAGTGTAGTGGACAGCGGTCTGTTAATGTAGTGGACAGCGGTCTGTTAGTGTAGTGGACAGCGGTCTGTTAGTGGAGTGGACAGCGGTCTGTTAGTGTAGTGGACAACGGTCTCTTAGTGTAGTGAACAGCGGTCTCTTAGTGTAGTGGACAGCGGTCTCTTAGTGTAGTGGACAGCGGTCTCTTAGTGTAGTGAACAGCGGTCTGTTAGTGTAGTGGACAGCGGTCTGTTAGTGTAGTGGACAGCGGTCTCTTAGTGTAGTGGACAACGGTCTCTTAGTGTAGTGGACAACGGTCTCTTAGTGTAGTGGACAGCGGTCTCTTAGTGTAGTGGACAGCGGTCTCTTAGTGTAGTGGACAGCGGTCTCTTAGTGTAGTGGACAGCGGTCTCTTAGTGTAGTGGACAGCGGTCTCTTAGTGGAGTGGACAGCGGTCTCTTAGTGGAGTGGACAGCGGTCTCTTAGTGGAGTGGACAGCGGTCTCTTAGTGGAGTGGACAGCGGTCTCTTAGTGGAGTGGACAGCGGTCTCTTAGTGGAGTGGACAGCGGTCTCTTAGTGGAGTGGACAGCGGTCTCTTAGTGTAGTGGACAGCGGTCTCTTAGTATAGTGGACAGCGGTCTCTTAGTGTAGTGGACAGCGGTCTCTTAGTGTAGTGGACAGCGGTCTCTTTGTGTAGTGGACAGCGGTCTCTTTGTGTAGTGGACAGCGGTCTCTTAGTGTAGTGGACAGCGGTCTCGTAGTGTAGTGGACAGCGGTCTCGTAGTGTAGTGGACAACGGTCTGTTAATGTAGTGGACAACGGTCTGTTAGTGTAGTGGACAGCGGTCTGTTAGTGTAGTGGACAGCGGTCTCTTAGTGTAGTGGACAGCGGTCTGTTAGTGTAGTGGACAACGGTCTCTTAGTGTAGTGGACAACGGTCTGTTAGTGTAGTGGACAACGGTCTGTTAGTGTAGTGGACAGCGGTCTGTTAGTGTAGTGGACAGCGGTCTGTTAGTGTAGTGGACAGCGGTCTGTTAGTGTAGTGGACAGCGGTCTCTTAGTGTAGTGGACAGCGGTCTGTTAGTGTAGTGGACAGAGGTCTCTTAGTGTAGTGAACAACGGTCTGTTAGTGTAGTGGACAGCGGTCTCTTAGTGTAGTGGACAGCGGTCTCTTAATGTAGTGTAGTGGACAACGGTCTCTTAGTGTAGTGGACAGCGGTCTCTTAGTGTAGTGGACAGCGGTCTGTTAGTGTAGTGGACAGCGGTCTCTTAGTGTAGTGTAGTGGACAGCCGTCTCTTAGTGTAGTGTAGTGGACAGCCGTCTCTTAGTGTAGTGTAGGGGACAGCGGTCTCTTAGTGTAGTGTAGTGGACAGCGGTCTCTTAGTGTAGTGTAGTGGACAGCGGTCTCTTAGTGTAATGGACAGCGGTCTTATAGTGTAGTGGACAGCGGTCTCTTAGTGTAGTGAACAGCGGTCTCTTAGTGTAGTGTAGTGGACAGCGGTCTGTTAGTGTAGTGGACAGCGGTCTCTTAGTGTAGTGTAGTGGACAGCGGTCTGTTAGTGTAGTGGACAGCGGTCTCTTAGTGGAGTGGACAGCGGTCTCGTAGTGGAGTGGACAGCGGTCTCGTAGTGTAGTGGACAGCGGTCTCATAGTGTAGTGGACAGCGGTCTCATAGTGTAGTGGACAGCGGTCTCTTAGTGTAGTGGACAGCGGTCTCTTAGTGTAGTGGACAGCGGTCTCTTAGTGTAGTGGACAGCGGTCTCTTAGTGGAGTGGACAGCGGTCTCTTAGTGTAGTGGACAGCGGTCTCTTAGTGTAGTGGACAGCGGTCTCTTAGTGTAGTGGACAGCGGTCTCTTAGTGTAGTGGACAGCGGTCTCTTAGTGGAGTGGACAGCGGTCTCTTAGTGGAGTGGACAGCGGTCTCTTAGTGTAGTGGACAGCGGTCTCGTAGTGTAGTGGACAGCGGTCTCGTAGTGTAGTGGACAGCGGTCTGTTAGTGGAGTGGACAGCGGTCTGTTAGTGTAGTGTAGTGGACAACGGTCTCTTAGTGTAGTGGACAGCGGTCTCTTAGTGTAGTGGACAGCGGTCTCTTAGTGTAGTGGACAACGGTCTGTTAGTGTAGTGGACAGCGGTCTGTTAGTGTAGTGGACAGCGGTCTCTTAGTGTAGTAGACAGCGGTCTCTTAGTGTAGTGGACAGCGGTCTCTTAGTGTAGTGGACAGCGGTCTCTTAGTGTAGTGGACAGCGGTCTCTTAGTGGAGTGGACAGCGGTCTCTTAGTGGAGTGGACAGCGGTCTCTTAGTGGAGTGGACAGCGGTCTCTTAGTGGAGTGGACAGCGGTCTCTTAGTGTAGTGGACAGCGGTCTGTTAGTGTAGTGGACAACGGTCTGTTAGTGTAGTGTAGTGGACAGCGGTCTCTTAGTGTAGTGTAGTGGACAGCGGTCTCTTAGTGTAGTGTAGTGGACAGCGGTCTCTTAGTGTAGTGGACAGCGGTCTCGTAGTGTAGTGGACAGCGGTCTCGTAGTGTAGTGGACAGCGGTCTCATAGTGTAGTGGACAGCGGTCTCGTAGTGTAGTGGACAGCGGTCTCTTAGTGTAGTGGACAGCGGTCTCTTAGTGTAGTGGACAACGGTCTCTTAGTGTAGTGGACAGCGGTCTCTTAGTATAGTGGACAGCGGTCTCTTAGTATAGTGGACAGCGGTCTCTTAGTGTAGTGGACAGCGGTCTCTTAGTGTAGTGGACAGCGGTCTCTTTGTGTAGTGGACAGCGGTCTGTTAGTGTAGTGGACAACGGTCTGTTAGTGTAGTGTAGTGGACAGCGGTCTCTTAGTGTAGTGTAGTGGACAGCGGTCTCTTAGTGTAGTGTAGTGGACAGCGGTCTCTTAGTGTAGTGGACAGCGGTCTCGTAGTGTAGTGGACAGCGGTCTCGTAGTGTAGTGGACAGCGGTCTCATAGTGTAGTGGACAGCGGTCTCGTAGTGTAGTGGACAGCGGTCTCTTAGTGTAGTGGACAGCGGTCTCTTAGTGTAGTGGACAACGGTCTCTTAGTGTAGTGGACAGCGGTCTCTTAGTATAGTGGACAGCGGTCTCTTAGTATAGTGGACAGCGGTCTCTTAGTGTAGTGGACAGCGGTCTCTTAGTGTAGTGGACAGCGGTCTCTTTGTGTAGTGGACAGCGGTCTCTTAGTGTAGTGGACAGCGGTCTCGTAGTGTAGTGGACAGCGGTCTCGTAGTGTAGTGGACAACGGTCTGTTAATGTAGTGGACAACGGTCTGTTAGTGTAGTGGACAGCGGTCTGTTAGTGTAGTGGACAGCGGTCTCTTAGTGTAGTGGACAGCGGTCTGTTAGTGTAGTGGACAACGGTCTCTTAGTGTAGTGGACAACGGTCTGTTAGTGTAGTGGACAACGGTCTGTTAGTGTAGTGGACAGCGGTCTCTTAGTGTAGTGGACAGCGGTCTCTTAGTGTAGTGGACAGCGGTCTGTTAGTGTAGTGGACAGAGGTCTCTTAGTGTAGTGGACAGCGGTCTCTTAGTGTAGTGGACAGCGGTCTCTTAGTGTAGTGGACAACGGTCTGTTAGTGTAGTGGACAGCGGTCTGTTAGTGTAGTGGACAGCGGTCTCTTAGTGTAGTGGACAGCGGTCTCTTAGTGTAGTGGACAGCGGTCTGTTAGTGTAGTGGACAGAGGTCTCTTAGTGTAGTGGACAGCGGTCTCTTAGTGTAGTGGACAGCGGTCTCTTAATGTAGTGTAGTGGACAACGGTCTCTTAGTGTAGTGGACAGCGGTCTCTTAGTGTAGTGGACAGCGGTCTGTTAGTGTAGTGGACAGCGGTCTGTTAGTGTAGTGGACAGCGGTCTCTTAGTGTAGTGGACAGCGGTCTCTTAGTGTAGTGGACAGCGGTCTCTTAGTGTAGTGGACAGCGGTCTGTTAGTGTAGTGGACAGAGGTCTCTTAGTGTAGTGGACAGCGGTCTCTTAGTGTAGTGGACAGCGGTCTCTTAATGTAGTGTAGTGGACAACGGTCTCTTAGTGTAGTGGACAGCGGTCTCTTAGTGTAGTGGACAGCGGTCTGTTAGTGTAGTGGACAGCGGTCTCTTAGTGTAGTGTAGTGGACAGCCGTCTCTTAGTGTAGTGTAGTGGACAACAGTCTCTTAGTGTAGTGTAGGGGACAGCGGTCTCTTAGTGTAGTGTAGTGGCCAGCGGTCTCTTAGTGTAGTGTAGTGGACAGCGGTCTCGTAGTGTAGTGGACAGCGGTCTCGTAGTGTAGTGGACAGCGGTCTCGTAGTGTAGTGGACAGCGGTCTGTTAGTGGAGTGGACAGCGGTCTGTTAGTGTAGTGTAGTGGACAACGGTCTCTTAGTGTAGTGGACAGCGGTCTCTTAGTGTAGTGGACAGCGGTCTCTTAGTGTAGTGGACAACGGTCTGTTAGTGTAGTGGACAGCGGTCTGTTAGTGTAGTGGACAGCGGTCTCTTAGTGTAGTGGACAGCGGTCTCTTAGTGTAGTGGACAGCGGTCTCTTAGTGTAGTGGACAGCGGTCTCTTAGTGTAGTGGACAGCGGTCTCTTAGTGGAGTGGACAGCGGTCTCTTAGTGGAGTGGACAGCGGTCTCTTAGTGGAGTGGACAGCGGTCTCTTAGTGTAGTGGACAGCGGTCTGTTAGTGGAGTGGACAGCGGTCTCTTAGTATAGTGGACAACGGTCTGTTAGTGTAGTGGACAGCGGTCTGTTAGTGTAGTGGACAACGGTCTGTTAGTGTAGTGTAGTGGACAGCGGTCTCTTAGTGTAGTGTAGTGGACAGCGGTCTCTTAGTGTAGTGTAGTGGACAGCGGTCTCTTAGTGTAGTGGACAGCGGTCTCGTAGTGTAGTGGACAGCGGTCTCGTAGTGTAGTGGACAGCGGTCTCATAGTGTAGTGGACAGCGGTCTCGTAGTGTAGTGGACAGCGGTCTCGTAGTGTAGTGGACAGCGGTCTCTTAGTGTAGTGGACAGCGGTCTCTTAGTGTAGTGGACAACGGTCTCTTAGTGTAGTGGACAGCGGTCTCTTAGTATAGTGGACAGCGGTCTCTTAGTATAGTGGACAGCGGTCTCTTAGTATAGTGGACAGCGGTCTCTTAGTGTAGTGGACAGCGGTCTCTTAGTGTAGTGGACAGCGGTCTCTTAGTGTAGTGGACAGCGGTCTCTTTGTGTAGTGGACAGCGGTCTCTTTGTGTAGTGGACAGCGGTCTCTTAGTGTAGTGGACAGCGGTCTCGTAGTGTAGTGGACAGCGGTCTCGTAGTGTAGTGGACAACGGTCTGTTAATGTAGTGGACAGCGGTCTGTTAGTGTAGTGGACAGCGGTCTGTTAGTGTAGTGGACAGCGGTCTCTTAGTGTAGTGGACAGCGGTCTGTTAGTGTAGTGGACAACGGTCTCTTAGTGTAGTGGACAACGGTCTGTTAGTGTAGTGGACAACGGTCTGTTAGTGTAGTGGACAGCGGTCTGTTAGTGTAGTGGACAGCGGTCTCTTAGTGTAGTGGACAGCGGTCTCTTAGTGTAGTGGACAGCGGTCTCTTAGTGTAGTGGACAGCGGTCTGTTAGTGTAGTGGACAGAGGTCTCTTAGTGTAGTGGACAGCGGTCTCTTAGTGTAGTGGACAGCGGTCTCTTAATGTAGTGTAGTGGACAACGGTCTCTTAGTGTAGTGGACAGCGGTCTCTTAGTGTAGTGGACAGCGGTCTGTTAGTGTAGTGGACAGCGGTCTCTTAGTGTAGTGTAGTGGACAGCCGTCTCTTAGTGTAGTGTAGTGGACAACAGTCTCTTAGTGTAGTGTAGGGGACAGCGGTCTCTTAGTGTAGTGTAGTGGACAGCGGTCTCTTAGTGTAGTGTAGTGGACAGCGGTCTCTTAGTGTAATGGACAGCGGTCTTATAGTGTAGTGGACAGCGGTCTCTTAGTGTAGTGAACAGCGGTCTCTTAGTGTAGTGTAGTGGACAGCGGTCTGTTAGTGTAGTGGACAGCGGTCTCTTAGTGTAGTGTAGTGGACAGCGGTCTGTTAGTGTAGTGGACAGCGGTCTCTTAGTGGAGTGGACAGCGGTCTCGTAGTGGAGTGGACAGCGGTCTCGTAGTGTAGTGGACAGCGGTCTCATAGTGTAGTGGACAGCGGTCTCATAGTGTAGTGGACAGCGGTCTCTTAGTGTAGTGGACAGCGGTCTCTTAGTGTAGTGGACAGCGGTCTCTTAGTGTAGTGGACAGCGGTCTCTTAGTGGAGTGGACAACGGTCTCTTAGTGGAGTGGACAGCGGTCTCTTAGTGTAGTGGACAGCGGTCTCTTAGTGTAGTGGACAGCGGTCTCTTAGTGTAGTGGACAGCGGTCTCTTAGTGTAGTGGACAGCGGTCTCTTAGTGTAGTGGACAGCGGTCTCGTAGTGTAGTGGACAGCGGTCTCGTAGTGTAGTGGACAGCGGTCTGTTAGTGGAGTGGACAGCGGTCTGTTAGTGTAGTGTAGTGGACAACGGTCTCTTAGTGTAGTGGACAGCGGTCTCTTAGTGTAGTGGACAGCGGTCTCTTAGTGTAGTGGACAACGGTCTGTTAGTGTAGTGGACAGCGGTCTGTTAGTGTAGTGGACAGCGGTCTCTTAGTGTAGTGGACAGCGGTCTCTTAGTGTAGTGGACAGCGGTCTCTTAGTGTAGTGGACAGCGGTCTCTTAGTGTAGTGGACAGCGGTCTCTTAGTGGAGTGGACAGCGGTCTCTTAGTGGAGTGGACAGCGGTCTCTTAGTGTAGTGGACAGCGGTCTGTTAGTGGAGTGGACAGCGGTCTCTTAGTATAGTGGACAACGGTCTGTTAGTGTAGTGGACAGCGGTCTGTTAGTGTAGTGGACAACGGTCTGTTAGTGTAGTGTAGTGGACAGCGGTCTCTTAGTGTAGTGTAGTGGACAGCGGTCTCTTAGTGTAGTGTAGTGGACAGCGGTCTCTTAGTGTAGTGGACAGCGGTCTCGTAGTGTAGTGGACAGCGGTCTCGTAGTGTAGTGGACAGCGGTCTCATAGTGTAGTGGACAGCGGTCTCGTAGTGTAGTGGACAGCGGTCTCTTAGTGTAGTGGACAGCGGTCTCTTAGTGTAGTGGACAACGGTCTCTTAGTGTAGTGGACAACGGTCTCTTAGTGTAGTGGACAGCGGTCTCTTAGTGTAGTGGTCAGCGGTCTCTTAGTGTAGTGGACAGCGGTCTCTTAGTGTAGTGGACAGCGGTCTCTTAGTGTAGTGGACAGCGGTCTCTTAGTGTAGTGGACAGCGGTCTCTTAGTGTAGTGGACAGCGGTCTCTTAGTGGAGTGGACAGCGGTCTCTTAGTGGAGTGGACAGCGGTCTCTTAGTGTAGTGGACAGCGGTCTGTTAGTGGAGTGGACAGCGGTCTCTTAGTATAGTGGACAACGGTCTGTTAGTGTAGTGGACAGCGGTCTGTTAGTGTAGTGGACAGCGGTCTGTTAGTGTAGTGGACAACGGTCTGTTAGTGTAGTGTAGTGGACAGCGGTCTCTTAGTGTAGTGTAGTGGACAGCGGTCTCTTAGTGTAGTGGACAGCGGTCTCTTAGTGTAGTGGACAGCGGTCTCGTAGTGTAGTGGACAGCGGTCTCGTAGTGTAGTGGACAGCGGTCTCATAGTGTAGTGGACAGCGGTCTCATAGTGTAGTGGACAGCGGTCTCTTAGTGTAGTGGACAGCGGTCTCTTAGTGTAGTGGACAGCGGTCTCTTAGTGTAGTGGACAACGGTCTCTTAGTGTAGTGGACAGCGGTCTCTTAGTGTAGTGGACAGCGGTCTCTTAGTGTAGTGGACAGCGGTCTCTTAGTGTAGTGGACAGCGGTCTCTTAGTGGAGTGGACAGCGGTCTCTTAGTGGAGTGGACAGCGGTCTCTTAGTGGAGTGGACAGCGGTCTCTTAGTGGAGTGGACAGCGGTCTCTTAGTGGAGTGGACAGCGGTCTCTTAGTGGAGTGGACAGCGGTCTCTTAGTGTAGTGGACAGCGGTCTCTTAGTGTAGTGGACAGCGGTCTCTTAATGTAGTGTAGTGGACAACGGTCTGTTAGTGTAGTGGACAGCGGTCTCTTAGTGTAGTGGACAGCGGTCTCTTAATGTAGTGTAGTGGACAACGGTCTGTTAGTGTAGTGGACAGCGGTCTCTTAGTGTAGTGGACAGCGGTCTCTTAGTGTAGTGGACAGCGGTCTCTTAGTGTAGTGGACAGCGGTCTCGTAGTGTAGTGGACAGCGGTCTCTTAGTGTAGTGGACAGCGGTCTCTTAGTGTAGTGGACAGCGGTCTCTTAGTGTAGTGGACAGCGGTCTCTTAGTGTAGTGGACAGCGGTCTCTTAGTGTAGTGGACAGCGGTCTCTTAGTGTAGTGGACAGCGGTCTGTTAGTGTAGTGGACAGCGGTCTCTTAGTGGAGTGAACAGCGGTCTGTTAGTGGAGTGGACAGCGGTCTCTTAGTATAGTGGACAACGGTCTCTTAGTGGAGTGGACAACGGTCTGTTAGTGGAGTGGACAGCGGTCTCTTAGTGTAGTGGACAGCGGTCTCTTAGTGTAGTGGACAGCGGTCTCTTAGTGTAGTGGACAGCGGTCTGTTAGTGTAGTGGACAGCGGTCTGTTGGTGTAGTGGACAGCGGTCTGTTAGTGGAGTGGACAGCGGTCTCTTAGTATAGTGGACAACGGTCTGTTAGTGTAGTGGACAGCGGTCTGTTAGTGGAGTGGACAGCGGTCTCTTAGTATAGTGGACAACGGTCTGTTAGTGTAGTGGACAGCGGTCTGTTAGTGTAGTGGACAGCGGTCTGTTAGTGTAGTGGACAACGGTCTGTTAGTGTAGTGTAGTGGACAGCGGTCTCTTAGTGTAGTGTAGTGGACAGCGGTCTCTTAGTGTAGTGGACAGCGGTCTCTTAGTGTAGTGGACAGCGGTCTCGTAGTGTAGTGGACAGCGGTCTCGTAGTGTAGTGGACAGCGGTCTCATAGTGTAGTGGACAGCGGTCTCATAGTGTAGTGGACAGCGGTCTCTTAGTGTAGTGGACAGCGGTCTCTTAGTGTAGTGGACAGCGGTCTCTTAGTGTAGTGGACAACGGTCTCTTAGTGTAGTGGACAGCGGTCTCTTAGTGTAGTGGACAGCGGTCTCTTAGTGTAGTGGACAGCGGTCTCTTAGTGTAGTGGACAGCGGTCTCTTAGTGGAGTGGACAGCGGTCTCTTAGTGGAGTGGACAGCGGTCTCTTAGTGGAGTGGACAGCGGTCTCTTAGTGGAGTGGACAGCGGTCTCTTAGTGGAGTGGACAGCGGTCTCTTAGTGGAGTGGACAGCGGTCTCTTAGTGTAGTGGACAGCGGTCTCTTAGTGTAGTGGACAGCGGTCTCTTAATGTAGTGTAGTGGACAACGGTCTGTTAGTGTAGTGGACAGCGGTCTCTTAGTGTAGTGGACAGCGGTCTCTTAATGTAGTGTAGTGGACAACGGTCTGTTAGTGTAGTGGACAGCGGTCTCTTAGTGTAGTGGACAGCGGTCTCTTAGTGTAGTGGACAGCGGTCTCTTAGTGTAGTGGACAGCGGTCTCGTAGTGTAGTGGACAGCGGTCTCTTAGTGTAGTGGACAGCGGTCTCTTAGTGTAGTGGACAGCGGTCTCTTAGTGTAGTGGACAGCGGTCTCTTAGTGTAGTGGACAGCGGTCTCTTAGTGTAGTGGACAGCGGTCTCTTAGTGTAGTGGACAGCGGTCTGTTAGTGTAGTGGACAGCGGTCTCTTAGTGGAGTGAACAGCGGTCTGTTAGTGGAGTGGACAGCGGTCTCTTAGTATAGTGGACAACGGTCTCTTAGTGGAGTGGACAACGGTCTGTTAGTGGAGTGGACAGCGGTCTCTTAGTGTAGTGGACAGCGGTCTCTTAGTGTAGTGGACAGCGGTCTCTTAGTGTAGTGGACAGCGGTCTGTTAGTGTAGTGGACAGCGGTCTGTTGGTGTAGTGGACAGCGGTCTGTTAGTGGAGTGGACAGCGGTCTCTTAGTATAGTGGACAACGGTCTGTTAGTGTAGTGGACAGCGGTCTGTTAGTGTAGTGGACAACGGTCTGTTAGTGTAGTTTAGTGGACAACGGTCTCTTAGTGTAGTGGACAGCGGTCTCTTAGCTGGTAGCTACAATATGGCAGCATCTCTGGCTGGTGGCTACGATATGGCAGCATCTCTGGCTGGTGGCTACGATATGGCAGCAACTCTGGCTGGTGGCTATGATATAGCAGCAACTCTGGCTGGTGGCTACGATATGGCAGCATCTCTGGCTGGTGACAATGATATGGCAGCATCTCTGGCTGGTGACAATGATATGGCAGCAACTACAAAGATTAGCCTACATCGTCACACAAAACAAAGATTTATTTTGCTCCAATGCAATGTGGAGGGACTGTGTCCTGCTTGTGTTACTGCAATATCCGTTACAACAGACAGAGAATGTTGTAGCCTTCGTAATGCCCGTGAATGTTGGTTCAAATCGCCGCAGCGTTCTGTATTCTCAGCCAGGGTCATAATCCTCTACTTTACTGCTCTTCTCCGATCACTTCCTTGTCCTGTGTTGTTCGCTCAGAGCTTTACAGCTCTGGGAATCTGTAGTCTTTAGTTCATTAGCTCAGTGTGGAACATCTGGAACCAATTGTGTTGAAGTCTAAACGCTCGGTCACACACTCACCACCTCCAGGTTGTGATAAGCATGAGGTGTGTAATTACATGGGTTTCATAGCAACAGGACAGGAAGTGTCTGCTTTGTCTCTGAGTCGGGACTAAACAGCACAACATAGATTTTAGGATTAAACAAGCCTGAACTCTACAGTGGCCGTCCTGTTCATCACACAATCAGGATGTTCATTCCAGTCTGAGTGGATGACAGTGGCCGTCCTGTTCATCACACAATCAGGATGTTCATTCCAGTCTGAGTGGATGACAGTGGCCGTCCTGTTCATCACATAATCAGGATGTTCATTCCAGTCTGAGTGGATGACAGTGGCCGTCCTGTTCATCACATAATCAGGATGTTCATTCCAGTCTGAGTGGATGACAGTGGCCGTCCTGTTCATCACACAATCAGGATGTTCATTCCAGTCTGAGTGGATGACAGTGGCCGTCCTGTTCATCACACAATCAGGATGTTCATTCCAGTCTGAGTGGATGACAGTGGCCGTCCTGTTCATCACATAATCAGGATGTTCATTCCAGTCTGAGTGGATGACAGTGGCCGTCCTGTTCATCACATAATCAGGATGCTTGATGTATAGTAGTGATGCACTGACATGACATTTTTGTCCGATACTGATATCCTATAGGTATATTATATAGGTATATTATATAGGTATATTATATAGGTATATCATATAGGTATATCATATAGGTATATCATATAGGTATATCATATAGGTATATCATATAGGTATATTATATAGGTATATTATATAGGTATATCATATAGGTATATTATATAGGTATATTATATAGGTATATCATATAGGTATATCATATAGGTATATTATATAAGTATGCACGTCAGCTTTCACATCGGTTTTGCACATCGGCGTTAATTAAACTAGACATCGGGCCGATACCGATGTTGGCATGTTTAGCGAATATCGTCCGATTCCGATATGTTCACCGATATATCATTCATCACTGGTGTATAGGCCTGGTATGTTGTAGGCCTAGTACAGTATTCAAACACTTCACTGGTGTATAGGCCTGGTATGTTGTAGGCCTAGTACAGTATTCAAACACTTCACTGGTGTATAGGCCTGGTATGTTGTAGGCCTAGTACTGTATTCAAACACTTCACTGGTGTATAGGCCTGGTATGTTGTAGGCCTAGTACTGTATTCAAACACTTCACTGGTGTATAGGCCTGGTATGTTGTAGGCCTAGTACTGTATTCAAACTCTTCACTGGTGTATAGGCCTGGTATGTTGTAGGCCTAGTACTGTATTCAAACACTTCACTGGTGTATAGGCCTGGTATGTTGTAGGCCTAGTACAGTATTCAAACACTTCACTGGTGTATAGGCCTGGTATGTTGTAGGCCTAGTACTGTATTCAAACACTTCACTGGTGTATAGGCCTGGTATGTTGTAGGCCTAGTACTGTATTCAAACACTTCACTGGTGTATAGGCCTGGTATGTTGTAGGCCTAGTACTGTATTCAAACACTTCACTGGTGTATAGGCCTGGTATGTTGTAGGCCTAGTACTGTATTCAAACACTTCACTGGTGTATAGGCCTGGTATGTTGTAGGCCTAGTACAGTATTCAAACTCTTCACTGGTGTATAGGCCTGGTATGTTGTAGGCCTAGTACTGTATTCAAACACTTCACTGGTGTATAGGCCTGGTATGTTGTAGGCCTAGTACAGTATTCAAACACTTCACTGGTCTATAGGCCTGGTATGTTGTAGGCCTAGTACAGTATTCAAACACTTCACTGGTGTATAGGCCTGGTATGTTGTAGGCCTAGTACTGTATTCAAACACTTCACTGGTGTATAGGCCTGGTATGTTGTAGGCCTAGTACTGTATTCAAACACTTCACTGGTCTATAGGCCTGGTATGTTGTAGGCCTAGTACTGTATTCAAACACTTCACTGGTGTATAGGCCTGGTATGTTGTAGGCCTAGTACTGTATTCAAACACTTCACTGGTGTATAGGCCTGGTATGTTGTAGGCCTAGTACTGTATTCAAACACTTCACTGGTGTATAGGCCTGGTATGTTGTAGGCCTAGTACAGTATTCAAACACTTCACTGGTCTATAGGCCTGGTATGTTGTAGGCCTAGTACTGTATTCAAACACTTCACTGGTGTATAGGCCTGGTATGTTGTAGGCCTAGTACTGTATTCAAACACTTCACTGGTGTATAGGCCTGGTATGTTGTAGGCCTAGTACTGTATTCAAACACTTCACTGGTGTATAGGCCTGGTATGTTGTAGGCCTAGTACTGTATTCAAACACTTCACTGGTGTATAGGCCTGGTATGTTGTAGGCCTAGTACTGTATTCAAACACTTCACTGGTGAAACACACACACACACACACACACCAACTGCTTATACACTGTTTTGTTTGTATGATAAAGAACTGCTTTAATGAGGTGTGTGTGTGTGTGTGTGTGTGTGTGTGTGTGTGTGTGTGTGTGTGTGTGTGTGTGTGTGTGTGTGTGTGTGTGTGTGTGTGTGTGTGTGTGTGTGTGTGTGTGTGTGTGTGTGTGTGTGCTACTAGAAGACAAGCTGAAACACGAAGGAGAGGAGAGACCTTCAATCACCACACCTTATGATTCCTAACATTCCTCTTTCTCTCTCTCTCTCTCTCTCTCTCTCTCTCTCTGTCTCTCTCTGTCTCTCTCTCTCAGGTAGTTTTTGCAACACTATGCTAGGAGAGTGGAGAGGCGTGACTAAGCGGACAAGGGTGTGACCCTTCTCTGTGATTGGTGGACAGAGATTGATGGTTGACAGACAGACGGATAAAGAGAACGAGACAGACAGGAGAGGAGAGACGGAGAGAGAGAGATGGCTCACAACGTCAACTTTGACCTGACTGCTCAACACATGGAGGCTGGCCTGGAGTGAGTATTATCAGACTATATCAGTGGAGGCTGCTGAGGGGAGGACGGCTAATAATAATGTCTGGAATGGATTGAATGGAATGGTATCAAACGCGTTGCGGTTTCCATGTGTCTGATACCATTCCATTGACTCCATTCCATCCATTATTATGAGCCGTCCTCCCCCAGCATCCTTCACTGGACTACAGCAACCACATTCTTCCTCCTCGACCTCCTTCCTCATGTCCTCTCTGTCCTCTGCCTTTCTTCATCCTCCTCTTCAACAACATTCTTCCTCCTCGACCTCCTTCCTCATGTCCTCTCTGTCCTCTGCCTTTCTTCATCCTCCTCTTCAACAACACTCTTCCTCCTCGACCTCCTTCCACATTTCCTCTCTGTCCTCTGCCTTTCTTCATCCTCCTCTTCAACAACAGACTTTTATCCATCTACTTCTCTCTCCTATAGAGAGGTCCTTAGATAAAAACGACAGTTTGTGTTCCAGTCTGTTATCTGTGTTGAGAGAGAGGAGGGGTATCACTCTCTGTTTGATGTGCTATTGGCTTCCCAATGTGTCTCTCTCTCTGTCTCTGTCTGTCTCTGTCTCTCTCGCTGTCTCTCTCTGTCTCTCTCTGTCTCTCTCTGTCTCTCTCTGTCTCTCTCTGTCTCTCTCTCTCATTGTCTCTCTCTCTCTCTGTCTCTGTCTCTGTCTCTGTCTCTGATGTGTTGATGTTCTGGTAAACAGAAGAGGGGGTTAAAATAAGACAATGACAGAGTTAACTGTCTGTTTGATGTTCTTTGGGGCAACTCTTTGAGGCCCAATTCTACACAGTACCAGTATCCAGCCAGACCCATTGTTCCCACAGAACAGACTGACTGTGTTTGTTGGACTGTTTGACTAGTCTTTGTTCCTTTGTGGTGTGTGTGTGTGTGTTGTATTTACTGAGGAGAATCATCTGAGTGAGTCACTTCCTGTGGTGTTCAGCTGCAGGTTCCCTGGGGAACAAAAGGCTTGATTGTGGTTCCTTTCAAATGTGGTGTAAAAGGCCATGAAATATGTGACATGAAGAGTTGTCAGGGCTTGTCAAGGTGGCTGAATCCTAGTGGCGAGGAGTGTTTACACCATGGCTGTTTTTCTGAGCAGTGGTTACTGGTTAGGGGTGTGTTTGTCTTTAGTGGTTAGAAGTGTGTGTGTGTGTGTGTGTGTATCCGGCCCACTGAAGTACCCCCTCTCTCTCTCACACTCTTTCTCCCTCATTCTCCGCTCACCCCCCCGCCCCCTCTCTCTCTGTCAATTTCAATTTAAGGGCTTTAATGGCATGGGAAACACATTGCCAAACAAGTGAAATAGATCAAACTAAAATTAAACAAACAATAAGAAGTGAACAGTAAGCATTACACGCACAGAAGTTCCAAAATAATAAAGACATTTTAAATGTCATATTATGTCTATATACAGTGTTGTAACGATGTGCAAATAGTTAAAGTACAAAAGGGAAAATAAATAAACATAAATATGGGTTGTATTTACAATGGTGTTTGTTCTTCACGGGTTGACCTTTTCTTGTGGCAACAGGTCACAGATCTTGCTGCTGTGATTGAACACTGTGGTATTTCATCCAGTAGATATGAGAGTTTATTGGGTTTGTTTTCTAATTGTCTGTCTGTCTGTCTCTGTCTGTCTCTGTCTGTCTCTGTCTGTCTGTCTGTAACAGGAGCCCAGCGGATGAAGAGGGGGTCCATGACTCCTTTAACCAGCTGATAGAGGATCAGAGACAGGAAGCCTTTGAGCTGCAGGAACTACAGAGAGACCTGGACGAGGAGGAAAGAGGTAGTGTGTGACTGTGTATAAGAGATAAAGTGTTAGTGTGTGTATATATACAGACGTAAACCTCATACTCTCCTTCCTCCAGACAGTGTAGCGTACCTGTCCAGCCCTGGTCGGGAGATGTGGCGTGGGAGCCAGGGGAGAGGTGAGGAGGAGGAGGAGGAGGGGAGACAGTTAGACCCCCTTATAGAGGAACGCTGGTCCTCCGCCACCCTCAAAGTCCTCTCCTCCATGCCCAGCCGCACCATCGGTAAGTCACCCCTACAACACCCTTATGACATACTTATGGCACCCCTACGACACCTTTATGACATACTTATGGCACCCCTACGACACCCTTATGACATGCTTATGGCACCCCTACGACACCTTTATGACATACTTATGGCACCCCTACGACACCCTTATGGCACCTCTACGACACCCTTATGACATACTTATGGCACCCCTACGACACCCTTATGACATACTTATGGCACCCCTACGACACCCTTATGACATACTTATGGCACCCCTACGACACCCTTATGACATACTTATGGCACCCCTACGACACCCTTATGACATACTTATGGCACCCCTACGACACCCTTATTACAGTCTTTAGATGGCTGTATGTACACCTACCTAGTATTTATTCTGTTCACGCTTCATGAGAGAGAGAGAGGTAGTTTCAGAAGTCTGAACTATTTCTGCCGTTGTCATGTGACTGTTAGTTCCTCTAGCTAGCAGGTGCACCGGCAGCCAGCCAGCCACTATCAACACATCAACAGATACTGTATCACACCGTGGCTCTAAAAACACCATGTCACAAACTAGACTTCTGTCCCTCTACAAGACATAGTTTAGGAATCATGTATCTACACACCTCCCCTCGCCCCCCTATTAACGTCCTGTCCTCTCTCTGGGTCGTAGTGGAGGTGCTATCATCTCTCAGTACTAGACCCTGTTAACTTCCTCTCCTCTCTCTGGGTCGTAGTGGAGGTGCTATCATCTCTCAGTACTAGACCCTGTTAACTTCCTGTCCTCTCTCTGGGTCGTAGTGGAGGTGCTATCATCTCTCAGTACTAGACCCTGTTAACTTCCTGTCCTCTCTCTGGGTCGTAGTGGAGGTGCTATCATCTCTCAGTACTATAACAGGACCCTGTTAACTTCCTGTCCTCTCTCTGGGTCGTAGTGGAGGTGCTATCATCTCTCAGTACTAGACCCTGTTAACTTCCTCTCCTCTCTCTGGGTCGTAGTGGAGGTGCTATCATCTCTCAGTACTATAACAGGACCCTGTTAACTTCCTGTCTTCTCTCTGGGTCGTAGTGGAGGTGCTATCATCTCTCAGTACTAGACCCTGTTAACTTCCTCTCCTCTCTCTGGGTCGTAGTGGAGGTGCTATCATCTCTCAGTACTATAACAGGACCCTGTTAACTTCCTGTCTTCTCTCTGGGTCATAGTGAAGGTGCTATCATCTCTCAGTACTATAACAGGACCCTGTTAACTTCCTCTCCTCTCTCTGGGTCGTAGTGGAGGTGCTATCATCTCTCAGTACTATAACAGGACCCTGTTAACTTCCTCTCCTCTCTCTGGGTTGTAGTCGAGGTGCTATCATCTCTCAGTACTATAACAGGACCCTGTTAACTTCCTCTCCTCTCTCTGGGTCGTAGTGGAGGTGCTATCATCTCTCAGTACTAGACCCTGTTAACTTCCTCTCCTCTCTCTGGGTCGTAGTGGAGGTGCTATCATCTCTCAGTACTATAACAGGACCCTGTTAACTTCCTCTCCTCTCTCTGGGTCGTAGTGGAGGTGCTATCATCTCTCAGTACTATAACAGGACCCTGTTAACTTCCTCTCCTCTCTCTGGGTCGTAGTGGAGGTGCTATCATCTCTCAGTACTAGACCCTGTTAACTTCCTGTCCTCTCTCTGGGTTGTAGTGGAGGTGCTATCATCTCTCAGTACTAGACCCTGTTAACTTCCTGTCCTCTCTCTGGGTTGTAGTGGAGGTGCTATCATCTCTCAGTACTATAACAGGACCCTGTTAACAGGGTCCTGTTATAGTACTGAGAGATGATAGCACCTCCACTACGACCCAGAGAGAGGACAGGAAGTTAACAGGGTCCTGTTATAGTACTGAGAGATGATAGCACCTCCACTACGACCCAGAGAGAGGAGAGGAAGTTAACAGTGTCCTGTTATAGTACTGAGAGATGATAGCACCTCCACTACAACCCAGAGAGAGGACAGGAAGTTAACAGGGTCTAGTACTGAGAGATGATAGCACCTCCACTACGACCCAGAGAGAGGAGAGGAAGTTAACCTTTTATGGCTGCCATCCCGCTACCGGGATGATAACAACAGCGAGTGAAAGTGCAGGGCGCCAAATTCAAAAAGCAGAAATCTCATAATTAAAATTCCTCAAACAGATTTGTCTTATATCATGTTAAAGGTAATCTTGTTGTTAATCCCACCAAAGTGTCCGATTTCAAATAGGCTTTTCAGCGAAAGCACTACAAAAGATTGTTAGGTCACCACAAAACCACAATAAGCACAGCCATTTTTCCAGGGAAAGATAGCTTTCACAAAAACCAGAAATAGAGAAAATTAATCACTAACCTTTGATTATCTTCATCAGATGACACTCATAGGACTTACACAATACATGCATTTTTTGTTTGATTAAGTTCATATTTATATTTAAAAAATCAGAGTTTACATTGGCGTGTTAGATTCACTAGTTGCAAAAACATCAAGTGATTTTGCATAGCCACATCGTTTCAACAGAAATACTCATCATAAATGTAGATGATAATACAAGTTATACACATGGAATTATAGATATACCTCTCCTTAATGCAACCGCTGTGTTAGATTTCAAAAAAACTTTACGGAAAAATAAACCATGCAATAATCTGAGACGGAGCTCAGAACAATAGCCAAATTAGCCGCCATGTTGGGGTCAACAGAAACCAGAAAATACATGATAAATGTTCCCTTACCTTTGATGAACTTCATCAGAATGCAGTCCTAGGAATCCCAGGTCCACAATAAATGCTTGATTTGTTCGATAATGTCCGTTATTTATGTCCAATTAGCTACTTTGGAATTGTTTACCAAACTCCCTAACCAAAGTCACAAAGCGTGTCCACTATAACGTGACGAAATGTCCAAAAGTTCCGTTACAGTCAGTAGAAACATGTCAAACGATGTATTGAATCAATCTTTAGAATGTTGTTAACATACATCTTGAATAACGTTCCAACCGGAGAATTACATCGACTTCAGTTGACCGATGGAACGGAGCTCCCTCTCACGTGAACGCGCCTCTTCAATGCGTGATCACCTCGTGGCAGTGGTGACTAATTCCTGTCTCCTTCGGCCCCCCTTCACATTAGAGTCATCAGACAAAGTTCTATTGACTGTTGACATCTAGTGGAAGCCCTAGGAAGTGAAAACTCATCAATATCTCGCTGTAATTTCAATGAGAGCTTGGTTGAAAATCTGGCACCCCCAGAAAAAATCCAAACAGGAAGTGGAACTTCTCAGGTTTTTGCCTGCCATATGAGTTCTGTTATACTCACAGACATAATTCAAACAGTTTTAGAAACTTCAGAGTGTTTTCTATCCAATACTACTAATAATATGCATATATTAGCAACTATGAAATAGGAGCAGGCCGTTTACTCTGGGCGCCTCTGTGCACCTTTCATCCAAGCTACTCAATACTGACCCTGCAGCCATAAGAAGTTAACTTCCTCTCCTCTCTAGGTCGTAGTCGAGGTGCTATTATCTCTCAGTACTATAACAAGACCATGAAGTTGAGAAGACGCAGACAGAGCAGGCCTTCCATAAAAGACTTTTCCCGCTCCGCACGGCCCAGTATCCGTGGTTACGGCATGGAGTCAGACTGCATGGAGACCGAGGGCGTGGATGAGGAGGGTGAGGTCACTCACTTAAACGTTACACACGCACTGAAATACCAACATTTTTGTTGTTGTAATGATGTCATAACCTACGCATAACTAATGTGTGTGTCTGTCCGTCTCTTTGTGTGTGTGTCTGTCCGTCTCTCTGTGTGTGTGTCTGTCCGTCTCTCTGTGTGTGTGTCTGTCCGTCTCTCTCTGTGTGTGTGTCTGTCCGTCTCTCTGTGTGTGTCTGTCCGTCTCTCTGTGTGTGTGTCTGTCCGTCTCTCTGTGTGTGTGTGTGTCTGTCCGTCTCTCTCTGTGTATGTGTCTGTCCGTCTCTCTCTGTGTGTGTGTCTGTCCGTCTCTCTGTGTGTGTGTGTCTGTCCGTCTCTCTGTGTGTGTGTGTCTGTCCGTCTCTCTGTGTGTGTGTGTCTGTCCGTCTCTCTGTGTGTGTGTGTCTGTCCGTCTCTCTGTGTGTGTGTCTGTCCGTCTCTCTGTGTGTGTCTGTCCGTCTCTCCGTGTGTGTGTGTCTGTCCGTCTCTCTCTGTGTGTGTCTGTCCGTCTCTCTCTGTGTGTGTCTGTCCGTCTCTGTGTGTGTCTGTCCGTCTCTGTGTGTGTCTGTCCGTCTCTCTGTGTGTGTGTGTCTGTCCGTCTGTCTGTGTGTGTGTGTCTGTCCGTCTCTCTGTGTGTGTGTGTCTGTCCGTCTCTCTGTGTGTGTGTGTGTGTCTGTCCGTCTCTCTGTGTGTGTGTGTGTGTCTGTCCGTCTCTCTGTGTGTGTCTGTCCGTCTCTCTGTGTGTGTGTCTGTCCGTCTCTTTGTGTGTGTGTGTCTGTCCGTCTCTCTGTGTGTGTGTGTGTGTCTGTCCGTCTCTCTGTGTGTGTGTCTGTCCGTCTCTCTCTGTGTGTGTGTCTGTCCGTCTCTCTCTGTGTGTGTGTCTGTCCGTCTCTCTCTGTGTGTGTGTCTGTCCGTCTCTCTGTGTGTGTGTCTGTCCGTCTCTCTGTGTGTGTGTGTCTGTCCGTCTCTCTGTGTGTGTGTCTGTCCGTCTCTCTGTGTGTGTGTGTCTGTCCGTCTCTCTGTGTGTGTGTGTCTGTCCGTCTCTCTGTGTGTGTGTGTCTGTCCGTCTCTCTCTGTGTGTGTGTCTGTCCGTCTCTCTGTGTGTGTGTGTCTGTCCGTCTCTCTGTGTGTGTGTCTGTCCGTCTCTCTGTGTGTGTGTCTGTCCGTCTCTCTGTGTGTGTGTGTCTGTCCGTCTCTCTGTGTGTGTGTGTCTGTCCGTCTCTCTCTGTGTGTGTGTCTGTCCGTCTCTCTCTGTGTGTGTGTCTGTCCGTCTCTCTCTGTGTGTGTGTCTGTCCGTCTCTCTGTGGGTGTGTCTGTCCGTCTCTCTGTGTGTGTCTGTCCGTCTCTCTGTGTGTGTGCGCTGCAGGGCGTAAGCGTGACCAACTGGTCAACAACCTTCAGAACCTCTCTCTGAGTGACCGGGTCAGGATGCTGCGAGCCATGCCTCTCTCTGTGGCAGAGAAGAGTGAACTCAGGTATCTATACTCCTCTACCATCCCTCTATCCTGCTGTCCATCTCTCTCTCTTTCTCCATCCCTCTATCCTGCTGTCCATCTGTCTCTTTCTCCATCCCTCTATCCTGCTGTCCATCTCTCTCTCTTTCTCGATCCCTCTATCCTGCTGTCCATCTCTCTCTCTTTCTCCATCCCTCTATCCTGCTGTCCATCTCTGTCTCTTTCTCCATCCCTCTATCCTGCTGTCCATCTCTCTCTCTTTCTCCATCCCTCTATCCTGCTGTCCATCTCTGTCTCTTTCTCCATCCCTCTATCCTGCTGTCCATCTCTCTCTCTTTCTCCATCCCTCTATTCTGCTGTCCATCTCTCTCTCTTTCTCCATCCCTCTATCCTGCTGTCCATCTCTCTCTCTTTCTCCATCCCTCTATCCTGCTGTCCATCTCTGTCTCTTTCTCCAACCCTCTATCCTGCTGTCCATCTCTCTCTCTTTCTCCATCCCTCTATCCTGCTGTCCATCTCTCTCTCTTTCTCCATCCCTCTATCCTGCTGTCCATCTCTCTCTCTTTCTCCATCCCTCTATCCAGCTGTCCATCTCTCTCTCTTTCTCCATCCCTCTATCCTGCTGTCCATCTCTCTCTCTTTCTCCATCCCTCTATCCTGCTGTCCATCTCTCTCTCTTTCTCCATCCCTCTATCCTGCTGTCCATCTCTCTCTCTCTTTCTCCATCCCTCTATCCTGCTGTCCATCTGTCTCTTTCTCCATCCCTCTATCCTGCTGTCCATCTCTCTCTCTTTCTCCATCCCTCTATCCTGCTGTCCATCTCTCTCTGTGGCAGAGAAGAGTGAACTCAGGTATCTATACTCCTCTACCATCCCTCTATCCTGCTGTCCATCTCTCTCTCTTTCTCCATCCCTCTATCCTGCTGTCCATCTCTCTCTCTTTCTCCATCCCTCTATCCTGCTGACCATCTCTCTCTCTTTCTCCATCCCTCTATCATGCTGTCCATATCTCTCTCTTTCTCCATCCCTCTATCCAGCTGTCCATCTCTCTCTCTTTCTCCATCCCTCTATCCAGCTGTCCATCTCTCTCTCTTTCTCCATCCCTCTATCCTGCTGTCCATCTCTCTCTCTTTCTCCATCCCTCTATCCTGCTGACCATCTCTGTCTCTTTCTCCATCCCTCTATCCTGCTGTCCATCTCTCTCTGTCTATTTCTCCTATCTCTCTATCCTCTCTCTCTCTCTCTCTCTCCTATCAATTCAATTCAATGGCTTTATTGGCATGGGAAACATATGTTAGCATTGCCAAAGCAAGGGAAGTAGATAATAATATACAAAAGTTAAATCAACAAAAATGAACAGTAAACATTACACTCGCAGAAGTATCTCTTTCTCTCTCTCCTCCCTGCAGCTCTATCAGTAGGTCTCTCCCACCATCCCTCTCTCTCTCCTCCCTGCAGCTCTATCAGTAGGTCTCTCCCACCATCCCTCTCTCTCTCCTCCCTGCAGCTCTATCAGTAGGTCTCTCCCACCATCCCTCTCTCTCTCCTCCCTGCAGCTCTATCAGTAGGTCTCTCCCACCATCCCTCTCTCTCTCCTCCCTGCAGCTCTATCAATAGGTCTCTCCCACCATCCCTCTCTCTCTCCTCCCTGCAGCTCTATCAGTAGGTCTCTCCCACCATCCCTCTCTCTCTCCTCCCTGCAGCTCTATCAGTAGGTCTCTCCCACCATCCCTCTCTCTCTCCTCCCTGCAGCTCTATCAGTAGGTCTCTCCCACCATCCCTCTCTCTCTCCTCCCTGCAGCTCTATCAGTAGGTCTCTCCCACCATCCCTCTCTCTCTCCTCCCTGCAGCTCTATCAGTAGGTCTCTCCCACCATCCCTCTCTCTCTCCTCCCTGCAGCTCTATCAGTAGGTCTCTCCCACCATCCCTCTCTCTCTCCTCCCTGCAGCTCTATCAGTAGGTCTCTCCCACCATCCCTCTCTCTCTCCTCCCTGCAGCTCTATCAGTAGGTCTCTCCCACCATCCCTCTCTCTCTCCTCCCTGCAGCTCTATCAGTAGGTCTCTCCCACCATCCCTCTCTCTCTCCTCCCTGCAGCTCTATCAGTAGGTCTCTCCCACCATCCCTCTCTCTCTCCTCCCTGCAGCTCTATCAGTAGGTCTCTCCCACCATCCCTCTCTCTCTCCTCCCTGCAGCTCTATCAGTAGGTCTCTCCCACCATCCCTCTCTCTCTCCTCCCTGCAGCTCTATCAGTAGGTCTCTCCCACCATCCCTCTCTCTCTCCTCCCTGCAGCTCTATCAGTAGGTCTCTCCCACCATCCCTCTCTCTCTCCTCCCTGCAGCTCTATCAGTAGGTCTCTCCCACCATCCCTCTCTCTCTCTCCTCCCTGCAGCTCTATCAGTAGGTCTCTCCCACCATCCCTCTCTCTCTCTCCTCCCTGCAGCTCTATCAGTAGGTCTCTCCCACCATCCCTCTCTCTCTCTCCTCCCTGCAGCTCTATCAGTAGGTCTCTCCCACCATCCCTCTCTCTCTCTCCTCCCTGCAGCTCTATCAGTAGGTCTCTCCCACCATCCCTCTCTCTCTCTCCTCCCTGCAGCTCTATCAGTAGGTCTCTCCCACCATCCCTCTCTCTCTCTCCTCCCTGCAGCTCTATCAGTAGGTCTCTCCCACCATCCCTCTCTCTCTCTCCTCCCTGCAGCTCTATCAGTAGGTCTCTCCCACCATCCCTCTCTCTCTCTCCTCCCTGCAGCTCTATCAGTAGGTCTCTCCCACCATCCCTCTCTCTCTCTCCTCCCTGCAGCTCTATCAGTAGGTCTCTCCCACCATCCCTCTCTCTCTCTCCTCCCTGCAGCTCTATCAGTAGGTCTCTCCCACCATCCCTCTCTCTCTCCTCCCTGCAGCTCTATCAGTAGGTCTCTCCCACCATCCCTCTCTCTCTCCTCCCTGCAGCTCTATCAGTAGGTCTCTCCCACCATCCCTCTCTCTCTCCTCCCTGCAGCTCTATCAGTAGGTCTCTCCCACCATCCCTCTCTCTCTCCTCCCTGCAGCTCTATCAGTAGGTCTCTCCCACCATCCCTCTCTCTCTCCTCCCTGCAGCTCTATCAGTAGGTCTCTCCCACCATCCCTCTCTCTCTCCTCCCTGCAGCTCTATCAGTAGGTCTCTCCCACCATCCCTCTCTCTCTCCTCCCTGCAGCTCTATCAGTAGGTCTCTCCCACCATCCCTCTCTCTCTCCTCCCTGCAGCTCTATCAGTAGGTCTCTTCCACAAGTGAGTGACAGAGGAATAGAGTATCATCGTGTAACCACCATCCGTCTCTCTCCCCTCCTCCCTTTCTCCCCCATCCCTCTCTCCCCCCATCCCTCTCTCCCCCCCCATCCCTCTCTCTCCCCTCCTCCCTCTCTCTCCCCTCCTCCCTCTCTCCCCCATCCCTTTCTTCCCCCATCCCTCCCTCTCTCCTCCTCCCTCTCTCCCCCATCCATTTCTCTCCCCCATCCCTCTCTCTCCTCCTTCCTCTCTCCCCTCATCCCTTTCTCCTCTCCTCCCATCCCTCTCTCTCTCCAGGAGGTTGGCTGGCAGGAAGGGTCAACGCTCCAATCACAGTCAGATCCCGTGCTGCAGCCAGCTCAAGTATCACATCATCATCGTACGTCACACAGTCAGATCTCCTGCTCCAATATTACATTGGTCCAGTTCCTGATACATTTCAGGCGTCCACCACGTCATGCACTCTGCAGCCGGCCATCAGATTGCTGGATCATGTGATGTGGTTGCTATCTGACATGTTGAACACCTATCCAGGCCTCAGCTGATCTGTCTAGACAACAATCATGGGGTTTGTCCTAGTTTCTGTGGAAGTCAGGGGTTTACAGCTGTGGTCTCCCAGCAGTCGTCACAGTCAGACAGTCAGACAGTCAGACAGTCAGACAGACAGACAGACACAGATACAGACACAGACAGACAGACAGACAGACAGACAGACAGACAGACAGACAGACAGACAGACAGACAGACAGACAGACAGACGTATGTGATGTTGGTGGTGTTTACTGTAGCTGTGTATCACTATCTACTGATGGTGTTCTAGTCCTGTTGTCCAGGACTTAATGGTCCTGTGAGGGTGAATCATACGGTCCATTCTCTTAGACTAGACCCTGCTCATTATGGGTGAATCATACGGTCCATTCTCTTAGACTAGACCCTGCTCATTATGGGTGAATCATACGGTCCATTCTCTTAGACTAGACCCTGCTCATTATGGGTGAATCATACGGTCCATTCTCTTAGACTAGACCCTGCTCATTATGGGTGAATCATACGGTCCATTCTCTTAGACTAGACCCTGCTCATTATGGGTGAATCATACGGTCCATTCTCTTAGACTAGACCCTGCTCATTATGGGTGAATCCTACGGTCCATTCTCTTAGACTAGACCCTGCTCATTATGGGTGAATCATACGGTCCATTCTCTTAGACTAGACCCTGCTCATTATGGGTGAATCCTACGGTCCATTCTCTTAGACTAGACCCTGCTCATTATGGGTGAATCATACGGTCCATTCTCTTAGACTAGACCCTGCTCATTATGGGTGAATCCTACGGTCCATTCTCTTAGACTAGACCCTGCTCATTATGGAGGGACGTCAAAGCAGAGTTTCTCAGATGGCGCAGTTGTGGAGGCAACTAAGTTATTATGAGACATTTTTAGTTAATGAGGAAACAGAATGTGTGTGTCCTATAATTCTAATTCTCTTTTTAATGTGGACACAAACATTACTGTAGTTGACACTGACCCTCTCTTCCCCTCAGGCTCTGAGACAGAGCTGGTACAGCTGTCTCTCCTTCCTCCACTCCCTACAGCTGTGGCAGGTAAGTCTGTCTCTGTCTCTCCTTCCTCCACTCTCTACAGCTGTGGCAGGTAAGTCTGTCTCTGTCTCTCCTTCCTCCATTCCCTACAGCTGTGGCAGGTAAGGTTGTCTCTCCTTCCTCCACTCCCTACAGCTGTGGCAGGTAAGGTTGTCTCTCCTTCCTCCACTCCCTACAGCTGTGGCAGGTAAGTCTGTCTCTGTCTCTCCTTCCTCCACTCCCTACAGCTGTGGCAGGTAAGGTTGTCTCTGTCTCTCTCTCTCTCACATTGTACCTCTCTGTTCTTTCTCACCATCTCTGTTCCTCTTCCCCAGGTGGCGCTGAAGAGGGTGAGCGGTCGTTTCGGCACCGGCGTCCTCTCTTACTTCCTGTTCGTCAAGACCCTCCTCTTCTTCAACATCTTCCTGTTCCTGGTCACGGGTTTGTTCCTGGCCCTGCCCCAGGCAGTACACCCCCCCACGTTAACCCAGGGACACGAAGCCTTCTCTGGGCTGGAGCTGCTCACTGGAGGGGTAAGAACCAGACATTCACCCCGAACCAAACACACGGTCCCATACCCCCAAGCTGCACCAGGCAGCACACCCCTCCAAACTGCACCAGGCAGCACACCCCTCCAAACTGCACCAGGCAGCCCCCCCTCCAAACTGCACCAGGCAGCCCCCCCTCCAAACTGCACCAGGCAGCCCCCCCTCCAAACTGCACCAGGCAGCCCCCCCCTCCAAACTGCACCAGGCAGCCCCCCCCTCCAAACTGCACCAGGCAGCCCCCCCCTCCAAACTGCACCAGGCAGCCCCCCCCTCCAAACTGCACCAGGCAGCCCCCCCCTCCAAACTGCACCAGGCAGCCCCCCCCCCCAAACTGCACCAGGCAGCCCCCCCCCCAAACTGCACCAAGCAGCCCCCCCCTCCAAACTGCACCAGGCAGCCCCCCCCTCCAAACTGCACCAGGCAGCCCCCCCCTCCAAACTGCACCAGGCAGCCCCCCCCTCCAAACTGCACCAGGCAGCCCCCCCCTCCAAGCTGCACCAGGCAGCCCCCCCCTC